>NW_007730497.1:191588-191827 GCF_000696425.1 Galeopterus variegatus | reverse complement strand
ACCAGGGCGTGAGCCCCCCGGGGAGGATCCCACAGCACACAGTTCCTCTTTGAATCCCCCCGGCGTAAGCCGGCTCAGTGACCTCAGGCCAGGTCTCGGGCAGGATCAAGCGGGCTCGGGGGCACCCTGGTCACCCCTCTCCCAACCAGAAATCAGTCTGGGATTTTTCCAAACTGAAGGCCACAGAGATGGTATCTGCCTCCCGGAAGCAGGGAGTTTACCTGGGGCTGAGGCCCCAG
>NW_007730497.1:183656-190665 GCF_000696425.1 Galeopterus variegatus | reverse complement strand
ACCAGGGCGTGAGCCCCCCGGGGAGGATCCCACAGCACACAGTTCCTCTTTGAATCCCCCCGGCGTAAGCCGGCTCAGTGACCTCAGGCCAGGTCTCGGGCAGGATCAAGCGGGCTCGGGGGCACCCTGGTCACCCCTCTCCCAACCAGAAATCAGTCTGGGATTTTTCCAAACTGAAGGCCACAGAGATGGTATCTGCCTCCCGGAAGCAGGGAGTTTATCTGGGGCTGAGGCCCCAGGTGTGGTGGAGTGACAGTCTGGCCGGGATCCTCTTCCCTGCCCTCCCGAAGCTGGCCAGGGGCTCCCCACGCCACCAGCCCCACCAGAGATCCGCGGGAGGAGTGGGATTGGTGGCCGCTCCACAGGCCCCAGGGGGCCCTGCGCTGAGGCACACAAGTGGCACGGCTCAGAGAGGAGCCATGCCAAGCGAAGATGGCTGGCTTGCCCGATCTGAGCCGCCGGCTCCGCCCCCCCGCCCGGAGAAAATGGAGGCAGTGCTGCTGAAGGCGCCTAGCCTGGTGTGGTAAGCAGGGGCCGGGCGGGCCTTTGCCCCCCAAGCAGGGCTGGGCTGGGGATCACTCACAAAGCTCCCAGAGCTGGGCCGGTCCGCACCTTCCTCTCCGTCTCTGTGTCTCCGCTGCCGTCTTTCCTGGCCTTTGTTGCCTTGGGCTGCTCGGTCTCCCGGTTGTGGCACTCTCAGGAATCTTCTTTTGCATCGGCCCTAAAACCTCGAGACTGTAGTTGCTTTTTATCGTTGTAGATTAGTTGATCAGTGATTTATTTGTTTTTTGTTGCTCTGGGAAATGCAAATAGTACTCTGGCAGCACAGCGCACACTTCACAGGCTCTCTCTGTCCTCTGGCATGCTCACTCCAGACCCGTCGCCATCTTGCTCTCCCTACTTATCAACTTCTAAATCATTTTCTTTTCAGTCTAATACTTCCTTTCTTGATTTCAACCCAAAGGTCAGCTCAGGGAGAGTGCCACTACAGCCCGGCGAACAGCTGCAGGCAAAAACGGCGGCGGCGGGGGTGGCGGCTGAGACGGCGATGCCCTTGTCTTCTCTGGAGGCTACAGCAGCGACGCTCTCGCTCCCTCGCCCGTGTCCAGCAGGGTGGTGGATGGCACGTGGGGACGGAGCCTCCTTCTCTTCAGCGACTGGGCTCTGAATCCTCTGCAGTAGCCGCCGAGAGCCCAACGGGTGGGGGAGGGGACCTGGATATGTGATCTTAATATGTTCATTTTAGTTAGAAGTGACATTAACATTCCTGTCAATGGAGGAAAGGTAACACTCTATTTTAGAATTTTTGGTTCACGTGGGCCCAGGACCATCTTTGAAGTGGAGGGCAGGCATGTATGGTAACTCTCATTCTGCATCTCTATCATGTACATTCTATCTCAGAATGAATCTCGGCCTATTCACTTCTCTCCACCTCCACCATCATCTCTCTAGGTACCATTGCAACAGCCTCTTAACAGCCTCCCCACTTGCCCTCTATGATCCATTTCCTAAAATGAGGCCAAAGAGGTTCTTTAAAAAATGCAAATCAGATCATGACTCCCTGTTTAAATCTTCAATGAATAAATTGAAATAAGTATCCTGGCAAAATGCTTAAGAGCACACACTCCACCTAAGTGGCCCCACCACTTTCTAATTGCTTGAATGTGGGCTCATTATTTAATAGCTCTGTGCCTCAGTTTCCTCACATTTAAAAGGGGACTAGTCATACATATCTCATAGGGTTGCTGTGAGTATTAAATGAGTTAATAAATGAAAAGTGCTTAGAACAATGCTGGTATATGCACAAAACACATGTTAGCTCTTGTTGCATGATTATTATTATTTTTTGTGGCCACTGGCTGGTATGGGGATCTGGTATGTGTTTGTAGTATTAATGGACTGGCTGCTGCTTACTTCTCCTGCTCTGGCTAGAGCCATTCTCTCCTGTCTATCCTACTACAGTCCTACAGACCTTTCCCTGGCTCCTCTTTCCTGCCCTAGGGTCTTTGTCTATTGGGAGGTGTTTCTTCTGTCTAGAATGGTGTACTTTTGGCTCTCACATGCCTGCTCCTTTCCAGCCTGCTTGTCTCAGTGTGACTGTTACCTTCTCAGACAGGACCTTCTGACCACCCCCTTTAAGGAGGTTCTTCTCTGATATTCTCACCAATATCCTGTTGGGTAATGTAACAGTTTTCTCAATTTTGAAATTAGTTATATATGTTTTGATACCTTTACTGCTTGCCTGCCAGATGCCACATGGCTAGCTCCTTGAGAATAGTGAAGAAGTCTATTTTGCTTATTATTGCAAACCCAGGGTCTGGCATAGGGCCTGGCATCTGTGTATATGTGAAATAAATTAATGCATATTTCAATGCTATTACTCTACCTCACTCCTCATTGTCCCACTGCTAACTAAACACAAGCATTTTCATAGAGGTGAAGTGATTGAAATGAATATCAAGTGGAGTCTGAAAACAGTTCATAAAAAATAATGTAGCCTTAAGATGTGGTATACTAAGGTGGGGAAAGACTATGCTCTGAGGGTGGTGGGGGCATTTGTGGGCTAGCGGAGTATAGGAACATCAAGGGTGTGTGTGTGTGTGTGTCCCAGGGTGCTTTTCAAAGCAGAAAAGGTTGCTGAGGGTGAAAGGACACTGAAGAGAAGTTTCAGAGATCTTACACCTTTTATGCCATGACTCTGCCAAAGTGGGAAATTTAAAAAAGTTTTTTCTCCCTCTCTGTTTCTGGAGGAAGGCATTTTATTCAATGTGATTTGCAGGCCAATGTATTTAAATTTATGAGCATTAACTGGTTTTGTACTTCCATTCCTCATGGTGGGCTGGCTTCTGACGATATTTTGGAAGAGGATAGAAACAAGACAAAACAAAATATGCATTGTTCCCCTTGTGCTTTAGATGTCAGGCATCAAACAACCCAGAACAAAGTGACCACTTCAGCTCTGCTTCCTCTGACTAGATTCTCACAGTGACACAGACATTGGCCACAATTTCCTCTTTATAGCTTCCCTGTGTACTCCCAGGAAAGTCCCAAGTGACATACCCAGTTGCCAGACCCCACAGACTGAGGTGGCTCCTTAGGGGCTTGGCATAGTCTGCAATGTAAAATGTCTAATGAGACACTCCAAAGCTGTGGAGAGGGAGACATCCCCCCCAGCAAGAGCTGCTGAGAGGGGCTTTCTAATTCTCCCACAGGCTTTGTAAATGGTTTCTGAGACTTTAAGAACAAAAGTCCCACAGAATCGTTGGTTGGCAACTGCTGTGGCTAATTTTATTTTCATCAGGCAAAGCCCAAGGCAGGGATGCCTGAGAGAGATTGTGAAAAGAGTATTTTTCATTTTTCCTTTGGCAGTTAGTCACAAACCAAAATTTGAAATGGCTCCAACTTACATTCTTTGGAGGGAAGAGAAAGGGAAAGAAGGGGGTGGGGAGGGATGGATGGATGGAGGGAGGGATGGAGGGAGGGGGAGAGAGAGAGAGAGAGAGAGAGAGAGAGAGAGAGAGAGAGAGAGAGAGAGGTTATGAAGCATAAACTAACCTCCAAATAGATGATCCATTCTAAAAGTACTGTAACTGCACTTAAGTGGTAGGAAAGAAAACTAAAACCAGAAAATGAACTCCGACCATAGGCTAGGCACTGTAGGAGTCACTTTACATATATTATATCTTATTAAATTATCACAAAAATAAAGTAGTAGTATTTTTATTCCCCTTATGGGAAACTGAGGCTCAGTGAGCTCAACTAACTTTCCAAGATCACATAGCTAGTAAGGAGAAGACAGGATTTAAATCTTGTTTTGTCTGATTCTAAAGTCTATGCTCTTCCTATTAAACCTTGCTGTTTCTATAAAAGTCCAAGTTGGAAGAGGTTTCCAATAACCAAAAAATACTAAGAAATATTTATTGAGCACCTACCATGTGCCAAGCACTATGCAAGGTGCTGTGATTCTGGTGGCTCCAATGGGCTTGATCCTTAATATTGTTGCTAGTTAAAAGGACCCATTGGAAAATGACTCCTCATAATATTAAGTATTCATCCAAAGTGTTTCGTTGTATTAGTTAAGGTATTACTAGGCTGATTTAACAATAGTAAGGTGTACTGAGATCTTATCTCAATTGCTTTTTCATTCTTTCTTCTAACCTCATTGGGTTAGGGTCTCTAATTGTCCTGGCTTTCATAATCTTCACCCTCCTAATGCATTTTTCCAGTCCCCTTACTATCTTTCTTTTCTTTGAACACTAGTTTCTCTCTCTCTCTTTTTAAAGCTTTCCTTAGAAAGTTATTTTTGGGAATTTTCTGTTTGTTTTTTGTTTTCGTGATAGACGCGAATGATTATATACTCCATCGTAACTAAATGAGAAATAAGAATAGGGTCAACATCACTTTCTGAATCAAAGAACACTTTTCTATATATATATATATATATCATAGAGAGAATCAGGTATAAACTGGCCATATACACAGTTGGTAGTGTTCAAAATTGGGGTAATGAATAAATGTGGATATTAACTGTCAAATGCCACCGTAAGCCTCCTGATGGGGCTGTTGTAGTACCTCATGTATATATCTTATTCAGAAAATTCTACTAGTGAATCACATAGTGATTTGTCTGTTAAAACCCAACAGCAAACATTATGTATAATTCTACTATGCACACTGGGTGTCCATTTTCTCTCAAAGATGGCTGAACTTTTAAATGAAAGCTACATAGCTTTGTAATGATTGGAATCTATTTCCTTAGAAATAATATCTGTCCTTTTAGCCATAGAACTTGAGAGGCAAAAACATTTTCACCAACTTTGACACAGGTTAAAATTCTTTAGATATAAATAAATCATTAATATAAAACTTACCTTTAGATGTTTCCCAGCATACAAAGGAGTCAATTAAAGACAAGCCTTGCTTATAATAAAATGTAGTTAACTCCAGCCAATCAGCATCAAGCGTACTAATGACAGATCCTTTTCTTGTTACTTTCATTGACAGGATGCCTTCCTGATAGGTCCAGCAGGTTGAATCATCATCAAAAACATTGAAGACTATATACAACTTGTTATCTAAGGCCAGGCATTCAGAAGGAAGAAAAAGGGGAAAATTATAATTTTATTACGAATTATTAAAATCTCTGTTTTTATTTTATTATTATGTTTTCTTTATCTACTTGTGTTTCTTGGTATAAAAATTTCTTGATTAATCATGAGATCTTTCAAGCATACAAACTAGAATAGAGAATAAAATAAAAGTACCCACGACTCAGCTTAATCAAATGTTAATATTAAGCCATATTTATGTCAGACATTTTTTTTTTTTTTTTTTTTTGTCTTTTGTCTTTTTCCGTGTCCGGCAACGGATCGCAACCCTCAGTGTTGCCCCCGTACCGGACCGGGGACCGGCAACGGGATTGCAACCCTCGGCGTTGCCCCCGCGCCTCGCTCAGCCAGTGAGCGGGAACCGGTCTGTATGTGGGATCCGAACCCTCGGGCGGGAGCGCCACCGCGCTTCCCAAGCGGCGCACTTATCCAGTGCGCCACCAGGCCGGCCCTATGTCAGACATTTTTACACAGAAATGAGAAATTAATACCGTTGAGGCTACTATGTAGTATTACCTTCTCAAGAAATAACTACTATAATGAGTTTGGTGTTTACCATTCTCATATAAGCTTTTACTCTTTCAATACACATTTATATACTCATAAATGATATATAATGTTTTGCAATTTAAAAACTTTATTTAGAGTGTCATACTATAAATATCTTTTTTTTGTTTGTTTGTTTGTTTTTAAATATGACCGGTAAGGGGATCTTAACCCTTGACTTGGTGGTGTCAGCACCATGCTCTCCCAGTGAGCTAATCAGCCATCCCTATATGGGATCCGAGCCCGTGGCCTTGGTGTTCTCAGCACCACACTTTCCCGAGTGAGCCATGGGCCGGCCCTATATATATCAATCTATAAATTGATTTTTTTGTTCAACATTATGCCTTTAAAATGTAAATAACTATATAGATCTTTATCATTTATTTTAACTGCTGCATAGTATTCCAGTTTACTATTCTCCTTTTGATGGGCATATACATTATTTACAATTTTTGTTATTACAAACATTTTTCATGTCTCCATGGACACGTGTGAAAGTTACTCTAGAATACACTTAGACATGGAAATTCTGGGTCATATCTTCTACTTTACTAGAAATCAGAAAACTCTTAACTTGGGGTCTGTGGAACCCTACCCAGGATTGTGTCTTAGGAAGTTTAACATCTCCTGTATACAGACAAAAGTATTTGGATTCCATGGATTTTACCAGATACTCCAAGAGGTTTTTTGTGCACTCCCCTACCACCCACTCATTACAAATCACTGCCATAGAAAAGTTATTAAGAAGTATTTAATTTAAAAATACAAAGCAGAATCTAAAGATAATAATTAAGTATTATATTGAATTTAGAACTTAAAGGATTGGAAATTGACACCTGATTTGATCAAAGTCAAGGTGAGAAACAGCATGGAGTCTAAGGGTAGCAGTGAGAGGAAGAGAGTGAATGGCTCTCTGACCATAGCTCCAACAACTCGTGCTCACTCTTTCATTCTATAATTTTACATTGCAGGAAAATCAGGGTGGTTGTTAGCAAGGGAATTGGTCAGAAAAGGGGAGGGGGCGGTGGTGGTAGTGGGGATGGGTGAGATGATGAATTGGGAAATGCTCCTGGTTCTTTCTTCAGAAGATTGTGTTTATGTGGTCAAATGGATCTCTGCCATGCACAGGCTGTCGAGCATATCTCATTATAACCCAGAAAACCTATGACACCAATGTGTGCTCCTCCAGCACCAAGACTGATCAGAGAATCAGCTGACAGCCAGCTAACCTAATACAGAGCTTATTCTGTGCCAGGTACTAGGCTAAGCACTTTGTAGACATCTCTTGTTTACTTCTCACAACAACCCCATGAGGAAAGTCCTACAATTAGCCTCTTTTTTTTTTTTTTTTCCGT
>NW_007730497.1:140548-183646 GCF_000696425.1 Galeopterus variegatus | reverse complement strand
GGCCCGCTCCCGGGGCGGGAGCGCCGCTGCGCTTCCCAAGCGGCGCACTATTCAGTGCGCCACCGGGCCGGCCCCAGCCTCTTTTTATAAAGAAATTGAGGCATCTGACTCCAAAGCCCATGCTGTTAATACTAAGGAGTAATAGTCTTTGATTTTTCTCTAACAGTGCTTTTTTTTTTTTTTTTCCGTGTCCGGCAACGGATCGTAACCCTCAGTGTTGCCCCCGTACTGGACCAGAAGAATCAATATAGTGAAAATGACTATACTACCCAAAGTTATCTACAAATTTAATGCAATCCCCATTAAAATTCCTATGACATTTTTCTCTGACATGGAAAGAACTATACAGTCATTTATCTGGAATAACAAAAGACCACGAATAGCCAAAGCAACGCTGAGCAAAAAAAATAAAGCTGGAGGTATTACTCTACCTGACTTTAAACTATACTACAAAGCTATAATAACCAAAACAGCATGGTATTGGTATAATAACAGAGACTCTGATCAATGGAATAGAATAGAGCACCCTGAAATCAACCCACGCACTTACTGCCATTTGATCTTCGACAAAGGCATTAAGTCTATTCACTGGGGTCGGGACTCCCTCTTCAGCAAAGGGTGCTGGGATAACTGGTTATCCATTTGCAGGAGATTGAAACTAGACCCACATCTCTCACCATTTACTAAAATCAACTCAAAATGGATTAAGGATTTAAATATACACCCTGAAACAATAAAACTTATTAAAGAAAATATAGGAGAAACCCTTCAGCAAATAGGGCTGGGCACAGACTTCATGAATATGACCCCAAAAGCATGGGCAACCAAAGGAAAAATAAACAAATGGGACTATATCAAACTAAAAAGCTTCTGCACAGCAAAAGAAACAATTAACAGAGCTAAAAGACAGCCAACAGAGTGGGAGAAAATATTTGCAAAATACATATCTGACAAAGGACTAATATCCAGAATATATAAGGAACTCAAACAACTTTACAAGGAAAAAACAAGCAACCCAATTAAAAAATGGGCAAAAGAGCTAAGTAGGCATTTCTCTAAAGAAGATATGCAAATGGCCAACAGTCATATGAAAAAATGCTCAACATCACTCAGCATCCGGGAAATGCAAATCAAAACCACACTGAGATACCATCTCACCCCAGTTAGGATGGCTAAAATCCAAAAGACGCTGAAAGATAAATGCTGGCGGGGTTGCGGAGAGAGGGGAACTCTCATACATTGTTGGTGGGAATGCAAAATGGTGCAACCCCTATGGAAAATGGTTTGGAGGTTCCTCAAACAGTTGCAGATTGATCTACCATATGACCCAGCTATTTCACTGCTGGGAATATATCCAAAGGAATGGAAATCATCAAGTCGAAGGTATACTTGTTTCCCAATGTTCATTGCAGCACTCTTCACAATAGCCAAGAGCTGGAATCAACCCAAATGTCCTTCATCGGATGAGTGGATACGGAAAATGTGGTATATCTACACAGTGGAATACTACTCAGCTATAAAAACGAATGAAATACTGCCATTTGCAACAACATGGATGGACCTTGAGAGAATAATATTGAGTGAAACGAGTCAGGCAGAGAAAAAGAAATACCACATGTTCTCACTTATTGGTGGGAGCTAAAAAAATAAACAAATTAATTTACCCACAAACACAGTGCTTTTTAAAAGCATGTGTGTAAAGGTATCAGAAAACTTTGAACAGTACGGAATACATGAATAAAATACTCTAGTCGGCAAAGAAGAATAAAACTATTGTTTAAAGTTATTTTAGGCTGCAGGCACTACTGTTATATCAATTGTTTCATCATCATGTGCCATTTTCATATTCTAGTTGATGATTAAAGAAAGCCAATTAATTCCAATGGTGAAAGCCATCCATGAAATCAGAAAGGCCAAAACTACAGTTCGCACACACTGTTTATAAGGACAAACATAAATCAGAACAGCTTTCTTAATAGACTCACTTCTTTGGTACACATGCACAGCCTCCATTTTACAAGGGAGTTTGGGCTGACTAAATGGAAGCCAATCTTCAACACAAAGTTTCATTATGTGGATGGCATTATATGACTCGCCAGGGACAACTGTCTGAAAAACTGCCTTGCCTATTTCTGGCTGTAATAATTAAAAAAAAAAAAATCATGACAAATTTATATTCGTTCATTTAGTCTTTACAATCTTTAGAAATTTACTCTGCCTCATATTCCTTAAAAAAAAAATCTCAAAAACTTATTTTGCTAAATTTAAAGTAGAAATATATTCTCTTTTTACTCATCTTGTCTATTACCTTCTCCCTTTCTCGATTTAGAGGAACTGGGGCTGCAATTTTGTTCCACTTGACACTGTCCGCTTTCATGATGAAGTTCTTCCTCGATTCCACTTTCAGATGATTGTCCACTTAATGTTCCTTCACTCCAGCTTTTACAGTTTTCATCTGAACAGTATGTCACATGTAGTGTTGATTCTATATCTCCATCATAGTTGGTTCCATTGCAGAATTTAGATGGTGTATAATGCTGTGATACGAATCCTACAAATTTCATTCCTCTTTTAGCAGCAACATTAATCTGAGGTTTAAACAGAGATGGCAGAACAAAATGTAAACTCCATTTACATTGATTATCAATTAACATTTAGGCTTATTGAGGAAATCCATTAGAAGATGGAGTAACTGACCTGTTACTAAAGACCCATTCATAAACTAACCCCTAAAACAGCACTGCTCATACGACTATGTCAACTATCACTGTGACTTCTTCATTTTTTTTTTTTTTTTGCTGACTGCTACAGGGATTGAACTCTGGACCTAGGTGTTATCAACACCACGCTCTAACCAACTGAGCTATCCAGCCAGCTTTCAACATGACTTCTTGAAACAACTAATACACCTTAGGAATTACAAAGACAGGAGTCATATTTTATTCTGAAAGGCTACCATTTGGGAAGAACTGACAATTCTACAGCATGATTTTTGAAGACCATATAACAATGGTCTCTCCATTTGAAGCGAAATTAAAAATTATTCCAAGAAATCTCCAAAAATTACATTACCAAATATATTTTCATTAATAAAGAAGAGACATTAATTTTATTTATTTATCCATCTTTTGAGACATTAATTTAAAAACAAAAAAACCCCACACAGCATTGTTTGCTTGATGTTGATAAGGAAAAATGCTAAAAGACTAATTCTTGACAAATATGTACATATAAAGCATAAGCCCAATTCATACCACAACTCTCAAGCTCTCTGAGCTGTTTATATCTCGATGGTATCATCTCCTATTTGGGCCAAATACACACGATTAGGTTCAATCCCATCAGTTAAAGCAGCATATGTCAATGCCAGTGAAATCATTTGAGACCTTAAGAGTCGTTATTTTTATACTCAGAACTTTTCCAATTGACATGTTTGTAAGACTAAGCTTTTATTTAAACACATACACCCAAAAACCTAAGGCATTTTCCTCTATGCTTTTGCTTTACTTCTTTGTTCTATTTATGTCTATGTTTTTCTCTTGTGTTAAATTGGTAATTCTTTTGAGGGAAGGGACTGTGTTTTATTCATCTTTGTATTGCAGTATTTTGTACTTACAGGTGCTCTATAAGTACTTGTTAAATAAGTTAAAATGAAGAAATAGCAACGTCTGTTATATAGTCAGTGTTTAAAACATTTAAAATAAGTGTTATAAATGTTGCCTGGGAGGAGAAGAAAGGGTTACCATGGAGGTTGCAAATGCAATGTCTATAGTTAGAATGAAATGAATACAGAATGAATGAAATGAAATGAAATTCCAGGAAGAATTGGGGCAAAATCAGAGAACAATTTCCAATGAAAGGGGCAACTGTAACTTAGCTCTAAGCTGATGAGACAGTAGTATTCTGAGAAGGGGGATGTATGGGTGTGTGGAGCTAGGACTAAGAACTAAGGCTGGTGCAACATCATTTACTCCTCTAAATTAACATATTGAGATTATAACAAGGCATGAAGCCTCAAAAATAACCAGAAATTTTCCTTTATATCAGGTGTCCTAGGAGAAAAGGAGAGGGAGGGGTAAGGAAGCATGGTATTATGCAGATGGAAATGGGTGAACTTATTGGCAGTGCTTTCTTTAAGTCTTATTAGTTGATCTGAGTGAAAAAATGCAGAAAGGTTTTTCTGTTTCTGGAAAATTTTATCTGGAAAGGTCTGGTAATAAATATAATATGAATGTCTTTTCCATTTTTTTAAGTTGGAGGATTGATTTTTTTTTAAATGTTAACACTTGCAAACCTAATTTTAAAATAGAGTGAATACTGGTATGATGTTAAAACTTGTCTTAAAATCTAGCTGTTCAACAATCAACTCTTTACACAGGGCAGTCATTCAAAAATAATATTTGGCATTCATCTATGGCTCTTGCTCATTGCTGAGGCAATGCTCAAAAATTTTATGTGCTGTTTCCTGAAGCTTTTCTCTTCATGAAATAGTCCCATTACTCTAATTGCTGAAATAACAGTACTTTCCTGTTTAAACAGATCTTTAACTGTGTCCAGGAAGTCAAATGCAAAACAAGGGCTCTGATGGTGAGCTATTAAGATTAATTTAGTAGCTACATTTTTGTTTTCAAAAGAAACTTTCTGGAGTGAATTTATTCCCAGGGAAAAAAAAATTAAATTTCTAAGAATAGTGATAGTAAACAGTATGTGTATTTTGTTCATAAAAATCTAGTCTCAAAGACTTTTCCTAAGAACCCTCATTGAATGGTGCCTTTATATGTAAATGAGAAATATTGTTAGCAACTATAACTGGCTATACACAAACCAGAGATAATCTTACACACATGGATTGTTTTAAGCTTGGAAATAACAATAGAAATGAATGAGTTTCACAGTTTCTTACTTGAAAAAAATGCACTAAAAAAAAACCTTCACCAGCCAGCTGCCAAAAAAACCCCCAGAAAAATAAATAAAAAAACCTTTTACCATAAAATCCCATCAATTTAGAATATTTATGGCATGCAAATTTTTTTCTTGATTTTAATCTATACATACAGTGTTCAACTTTTCATTTAAGTTCCAATTAAATTACATTGTATAAACTTTTTATCTTGACAGTCAATATAGTTCTCATGTAAAATGCCCATAAAATATTCTGTTGTATTGATACACCATTTTCTCCTTAAAAGGCCTCCAGTTATTGAGAATTTGGCCCCTTATTCATAGTGGATTACACATGTTTGTATAAAAATGATTTTTTTCCCATTTCAGTTATTTTCTTGGAACAGATTCCTAAAGAGGAGATTACTAGGTCACAAAATAAAATGGGATTTGCAATTTTATTATCAAATTCAGGAACTCTGTACTAATTTGTTACAATGCCAGTTGAAATATCAATGGTAAATTTTCTTAAAGCTTTTCCAACACTGTATTTAATAATTTCAGTTTAGTTTCCCAGTTTAATATCGGTGAGGTATTAATTAGTTTTTATTTACATTAAAAATTATTAATTAGGTTGAACCTGTTGCCAACTGTCTCTTTATTATTCATCTTTCCTTTTATATTTGCTGTCCATGAACTTTGTACATTTAAGACTGGATATCACTTTCATGTATTTGTATTAATTTCCTATATATTCTGAAAGTGAAGCTTTCACAGGACACATTCGTTGGAAATTTCCCCTTGATTCTGTTTTTTAGCTTAGTTTTCCTAGTACATACGTTGTATTAACATACTCAACCCCCTCAATCTATTCATAATTAAATGTATTTACTCTTCCATTTTCTTTTGAATTTTTTTATACTTAAAAAAATTATTTTGGGCTGGCCAGTGGCTCACTTGTGACAGCATGGTACTGGTAACACCAAGTTCAAGGGTTCAGATTCCCTTAAGACAACTGCCAAAAAAAAAAAACAAAAAAAACCCCCAAAAACCAAAAACCAAAAAACCAAAAAACCCCATAATAACAAAATTGCCTCTTTATTTCATCTGAAATGGGTGGAATCTATTTTCTATGGAACAACTGCCCACTTTTCCAACAATTATGAAGTAATGATTGTTCCTCCACTTTATTTCATCATATTTGTTATTAAATTTCTTATATGTCTTTAATTTACTTCTGGCATCTTCTTTCTGTTTCACAGGCCTGTATTTCTGTTTTTAACTCTGTACAATTTGGTACATATGCTTCAACATGTTTTAAAATCTGGTAGAATAAGTCATCAATCATTTCCCTATTCTTTTTAAAGTAAAAAAAGAAATTGATAAAGAAATACAGATGTTTCTCAATATCCCACGAAAAAATGTATACATTCAGTACCTTTTCTATTAGTTCTTTTGCTACGTCATTTGTTTGTGTCTCATGAGTTAGAGGACATTCCTCAATCACAAGCTTTGGGCGTCTTTGTCCATTGGGTGCTGCTGAATGCTTCAGGCTGTAACAGAGAGAATATATATATTCATGGTTGGAGGCCGATTGCTGCTTTTCAGCTAATATACTCATGTGACACTCACAAATAAAGTCAAGGCAATCGTTTGTTATTTCAAGCCTAATGGCTATCTCCTTTTATGAAAATACCAGAAAAAAACACAATAACTTCTGTTAGCTTAAATTTCCTCAATTTAAACTTCTATTAATTTCTAATTTAAAATGGAAGAAAGGCTTCATGTCTGTCGTTTTAATAAAAGTTATGAGAAATGATTTAGATCGTCGTTATACCTCAAACACGAGTAAAAATCCTGTTTAAATGCAGATAGATATTGCCCTGTCTTTCTTCTTTTCTGATGTTTTTTTCCATGTCAGGTCACTGCTAAGTCTATCTGAAGTATGATAAAAGCATAAAAGATAATTTATATGTGGTTGATAAGATTTGTAATTAGGACAAATGGTTTTGATATAGTTGAAGAGCTGTGTAAAAAAATTTAAGGTGTTAAAGACATTGGTCTGTTTATTTTCATTCTTCATTGGAAGGGGCAACAATATTTTACCATGAAAACTATCAAATTTACAATATAGGCTGACAAAAATGGTTGCAGTATTGTTGGGAAAAGTTGCTTTAAAAATTAAAAAAAAAATAAAATGGATGACGTTTAAATTTTATTTTGGTGAAAAAGCTGATGATGTTTTTCTAATATGTGAGGACTTGGCATAGCATGACCTTGCTGTAAAAGTTTTAGAATACAGAGATAGTTTCCACTGCCACTATTAATAAAACAATACAGGAGAGTTCAAAAAGCTCAGTGAAAGTGGACTTCGTAGTGTGGTCAACTCTCTGCCCAGTGATAGTTCTCATAGCCAAATGCTGCGCCTTCATCTGCTGAAGTTCTACAGGAGCCTCCCTGTGCTTCTTGAGTCTATTTTGCTTTCCCTTTGCTCACTGACATCTTCATCTAGAGCGCATTTGTCTGCAAGGAGTAAAATGAATCAGGTGTTTTAAGGAAGGAGATGTAAATTTCTGTGATTCAATCCAGGTTCAACCGCTGGAAAATGTGCCTTAAACCAAGCCGCCCCATTATTCTCTATTCTCCATCACTTTGTTCAAAATTTCTTTTCTTTTTGACAAAGAAAACTGCCACTGTCAACTGCCTCTTAGTATGACTGTTTTCTTGCACACCATGCTCACCTTAATTTCAAGCGCGACAGCACCGCTCTATATAGGTAACTTGCAGGCAGGTGTTTCCGCTGCCCTACAGGTTGTATAACAGGATGAATAGCCCCAACAATATATCCTTTAAGATAATAGTCTTCCACTTTTGTGACTATATCCAGAATTGAGTTTATCTTGATAACTTCTGGGTTTGATGAAGCTGAAATATCAAAAGCAAAGAAAAACTTACACATTCATAAGATTTAATTATACTTTATTTTGTATCTATGTGTGATAATACTAATGAATAGGAAAAATATCCATGTGGCTTAATTTCAAATAAAGTTACACTAACATGTATTATATATTTTCTAAACTCATTTCAGAAAAAAGCAAAAGTGACCTTACAAATTAGTAGATATATAATATTACCAATATGTCTTAAAGCGGAAACACAATGGCTTACATGTTTTTTCAATTAAAGCAGCTTTATTTTTTGGGATTTCATTTGACTGACTATATTTCCATTGGCAAATATTGAAGACATACATAACAGAGGAAGTTGAAAAGCCAATAGTTTTTAAGATAAAATGCATAATTTCTTAAAAACAAACATCATACAAATCTAAAAATTAAAAATGGGAGAAATGGCATTTGTTAATTGTCAAGGGCTTCCATATTTCCAATTAGTCTTCAAAAGCATCATGTTTTAAGTTTCTCTGGGAAGCTAAAAGTATGATTTCTTATGGAACTTAATATATTTGCTTAAGTAAGTAATTGAATAAGTGAAGTTATTGAGAAGTTCTTTTTAATAAGTAAAAATTCTAAATATAGAGGAAATTTTAATGCAAAGTTGATACACAATTGAACTATTCATTGAAGGAGGGCAAATCTGTAGAAATTACAGGATTACACTATTTGTATAGACTTTAGAATAATAAAAGGAGGGCCGGCCTATGGCTCACTCGGGAGAGTGCAGTGCTGATAATACCAAGGCCATGGGTTCGGATCCCATTAGGGATGGCCGGTTAGCTCACTGGGTGAGCGTGGTGCTCACAACACCAAGTCAAGGGTTAAGATCCCCTTACCAGTCATCTTTTTTTTAAAAAAAGAATAATAAAAGGAGGGCCGGCCTATGGCTCACTCGGGAGAGTGCAGTGCTGATAATACCAAGGCCATGGGTTCGGATCCCATTAGGGATGGCCGGTTAGCTCACTGGGTGAGCGTGGTGCTCACAACACCAAGTCAAGGGTTAAGATCCCCTTACCAGTCATCTTTTTTTTAAAAAAAGAATAATAAAAGGAAGGAGTGTGTTATTTGGGAAAATGCTCATAATGTTCCAGCAGTATTAATTTAAATAATAATTTTATTTTCTTTTTAAAGTTTTATTTTATCAATATACAATGTAGTTGATTTTCGTGTCCCTTTATTGATTCCTCCCTCCCCCCTTTCTCTCCCCCATTCCACCTATCAACATCGTATCTGTTCACTTGACTTAACAAGTTCAGGGAATTATGATTGAACAACTTTATTTTCTGTAACAATGTTTCTCATTTTATGGTAAACAATCAAGAATTAATATTTAGAAATAGACCTGAGTAACAAAATATGTGAAATAAATTCCAGGTATGGGCAGAGTTGGCTGTTGGCTTCTGTTGGTGTGGTCAGTGGTACCCAGCAAAGAATTGCTGCTGATTGCCTGAACACAGGAAGAAGGTTAAGAAGCAGAGGAGGAAGAAGGGTCAGAGGAAATCCCCTCCTCCCCTCACATTAACATCCACGCGATGGAACAGAAATCCACCATCAGTGGGTATTGATGCCAACTTCTCAAACTAAAATAAAGCACTCGGCAGAAAAGTTATATAAACCAGGATGAGTCTATTTCCTCCAATTTTCATCTTTTGTATTTAAACTAATATTCTGCTTACAATATATTTTCTTAATCATTATGAATAGGAATAAAACAAAGAGAATGACCTTAACTTTGAAGAAACAGCTGGGCTTCCTTGTAAACAGCCCAGCCCGCTTGCTTGTGTAGCAATTCTATGATTCATTTAGTTTTACTTGTTTTAGTATTTTGACTATGACCCTGAGTTCTAAACAAAGGAAGTGAAAAACTATAAAGTGGAACAAATTCTTAAGACCAAGGAATAAATCATAACCTAAACTTATTTTTAGAACTATACACTAATCCTACAACATTTTAAAGAAAATTGTAGTCTTTCAATGGAACATGTTGTTTACTGCAGAAAGTGGAAATAATTTAGTATGATATAAAAGTGTCTTCATAGTCCGGCCTTTGCCTCTTGATTCAGGCTTCACATTTTACTCTGGCATGCCGGAACTACTGGGGGTTTCTGAATCTGCCACTCTGTTTCATGTCACCAGGCCTTTATTTCCTTCTCTGCTCCCCCGGCCTGAGTTAATCATTCCTTCCTCTCTGCTGTGTGTACTTCTACTAGTGCCCTTATCAGACTGTATTATAATCATTTGTTTATATGTCTCTCTTGGCTGCTAGGCAGAGGATTCTTTAAGGGTGAGGAACCTACCTTATTCATGTCTTTCTATGCTTATCATGTTCCTTAGGTCATTATGTTAAACTGGAAATACTGCTCATAAAAGGAATTAAGCGGCAATATTATTGCATAAAAGAGAGAAAGCAACCAAGGTTAGCTAGTGGTAATAAAATAAAAGGTTAGTAAATTCAGGAACAATTGTATAGGTTACCCAGACCTTGTAGGAGAGAGACAAAGCAGGGGAAAAGGCAGTACTGTGGAATTGTTTTTTATTCTTTTGATCATAATAATGAGGGTGGTCAACAACATATTGAGCATCCAAACAGAAAAAGTTAAAGGTCATATTCACTTCAGAAGTTTCTAGCATATGCCCCACCTTATGTTCCTTATATTAATGATATTATAGTGAGAAAAACCACATCTTTGCAAATGAAGTAAAAAGTAATAAGAGGTGGAGCTACTTGGAGTTTAATTAGCTCCATCTTGGAGTGAGATCTGGAGAGAAATTTGAGAGAGGATTATACCACAGGCAAAGGATGATTTGATGAAGAAAAAGTGTGGCTTTTATTCAAAAGCATTCACTTGAGCTTGTGGGCTTGGGAGAACTTCTGGATACTGTTGGCCTTGCTTCTCTTACTGACTTAGAGTCACTGTTAAGTTATACGTTGTCTCACCTAGTCTACTTTGGCATCACTGCTTAGAAGGAAAACCAGAAGTCAAGAACTCAGGGTTGGGAAAAGTCCACTCTCCTGAAGACTTGGGTTAGCGTTCAGAGAAATTTTGGCAGCTCGATTCTCTAATTGTTCTCTGTGGAGTAGTGCAGGAGCCGACGCATAAAAGGCACTTAATGAGTTCAAAGAGGCAATTAAGTTGTTACTACACATAGAATATTTGAAAATGTTTCAATTATTCTGTATTTTCATTAGATGCTCAGCAGTTAGTAATATTATTCCACTCTTTAGTTCTATAATACCAACTTCATCATTAAATTTGTGGTTCCTTGTCATTGGTGATTGATAGTGGTGTTGGATCCACAACAGTATGAATGAACTTAATTCCACTGAACTGCACACTTAAAATGGTAAATTTTATGTAATGTATATTTTGCCACAATAAAAAAAGATGTCAGACTTTTAATTATATATATATTAATATACAGTACGTATATTAAAATATATAATACATATGTTAAAAAATATATAAATTGTGGTAAAAATACAAAATTGACCATCATAAACATTTTTTTACTGTACAGTTTAGCAGTGTTAAATATATGCACATTATTGTGAAACAGACCTCCAGAACATTTTCAGCTTGCAAAACTAAAACTCTATACCCATTAAACAATTCCCCATTTCTCCCTCCCCTCAGCTCTTGGCAACTGCCATTCTACTTCCTGTTTCTATGAATGTGACTACTTTAGATATCTCATATGAGAGGAATCATACAGTATTTGTCTTTTTGTGACTGGCTTATTTCACTCTGCATAATGTCCTCAAGTTTCATTCATGTCGTAGCATGTGACAGGATTTCCTTCCTTTATAAGACTGAATAATATTTCACTGTATGTATATGCAACATTTTGTTTACCCATTCATATTTCAATGGACACTTGGGTTGCTTCTACCTTTTTGCTTCTATGAACACAGGTGTGCAAATATCTCTTTCAGATTCTGCTTTTGTTTCTTGATTCTTTTAGATAAGTACCCAGAAGTGGGGTTGCTGAATCATATGGTAATTCTATTTTTAATTGTTTGAGAACCCTCCATACCATTTTCTATAGTGGCTGCATCACTTTACATTCCTATCAATACACAAGGGTTCCAATTTTCCCACATCCTTGCTAACACTTACTATTTTCTGGTTTTTTATTTTTTTAAAGATGACCGGTAAAGGGATCTTAACCCTTTACTTGGTGTTGTCAGCGCCATGCTCACCCAGTGAGCTAACCAGCCATTCCTATATAGGGATCCGAACCCGTGGCCTTAGTGTTATCAGCACCGCACTCTCTCAAGTGAGCCACGGGCTGGCCCTTGTTTTCTGGCTTTTTGATATCCTAAGGGGTGTGAGGCAATATCTCATTGTGATTTTGATTAGCATTTCCCTAATGATTAGTAATACTGAGCATCTTTTCATATACTTTTTGGCCATTTGTATATCACCTTTGGAGAAGTATCTATTCAAGCCCTTTGCACATTTTAATATCAGATTATTTGTTTCTTTGTTGTTGAGTTGTAGGACTTCTTTATATATTCTGGATACCAACCCCTTACCAGATATATTATTTGTGATTGTTTTCTCCCATTCCATAGGTTGACTTTCCACTCCATTGATTGTGCCCTTCGATGCACAGAAATTTTAAAGTTTGATATAGTTCTATTTATCTATTTTTGCTTTTGTTGCCTGTGCTTTTGGTGTCATATCCAGTAAATCACTGCCAAATCTGATGTCATGAAGTGTTTCCTCTATGTTTTCTTCCAGGAGGTTTGTAGTTTTACACCTTACGTTTAGGTCAAAAAATTTTAAAAAATACAACAGCAACTGTCTTGTTGGCTTAGAAGGTATTTGCCTTCTTCCTCAAAAATGATGCAAGAAAAGTAAAGAACTTTGATACTTTGCCAGAAGTTTTACTTGATTATCTAGCAAGGTAGGTTGCAAACTGGACACTTAAAAATTGGTGAAGTTGACAGAGATTTTAAAGCTTATTTAAAAAATGCTATTTACTCGACAAAAGTGAAAAACAAAAGTACATGGATTGTGGCTGATAACTTAAAAAAATAATGAGTGGAGGTGAGCAATTCATTTTTGTGAAAGTTTGTCTTTATAAATTGTAAAATTAAATATAAGAATAAGGATGCCTTGGCTTGGAAATCCTCCCTGCATTTTAACAACACTGTAGGCCAGGTGGTAACTATGATGTAGTTATCATTATGTGTGTGAAGTTGGTTGTTTTTCCATGTGGTATGACTGGACAACCCAGGATACTTGAGGTTTCAGTCAACAAACTATTCAAGGATCACTTGCCGAAAGAATATGAGTCCTGGTTGTTGCCTGAAAACTTTTCATTGGCAATCTCTGGCAATATCAAAAAAGTCCCAGTCTCAAACTTGGCAGAATGGATCAGCTACTTGGAAGAAAAAGCCCAGCTCTCTTTTAAGAAATGGGACATTACCAATACTTTTGACAACCAACAGGAGACTATTAAGTGTAAAAATGGGATATGAGGGCTCTGAGTCTGAAAGTGATTTAGAAGACTCAGGTCCTCCATGTAAAGAAGTTTTCAGAATATCTTTCTTTCGCTTAATTTTATGTATGTGAGAGAGACAGAGATAAGAAAAAATTTATATTTAAAAATGCCTAAAAGAGATTTTTCCATAAGTGAAAAATAAAATTACAAAGTGATAAGAAAATAGTCATGGTTTAACTGATGCATTTTTTTCTTAGTGGTACATAAAGTAAGGGTGTGTTTTCAACCAATGGTGTCTTAGAGTCAATGAAATATGGTAAATTATATAGCAAAGAAGTGGTTGTATATACATTGGCTAAGAGAATGAGAATTTGAAGAGCTGTTGGTTTGATGGCACAGAGTTCCCAAAGATAAAAAAAAAAAAAAATCTAATAGGGATAAATTCTAAGTTCTTTCCTCAAGTTCAAAACAGAGAGTGAGAAAAATCAGATTTAATATATGTTCAGTTAGGGTTGAGGGGAAACCCAGGGAACTTTAGCTAGCCACAAACTAATTATAAGCTAACAGTTAACCTAATGTGATCATTGGCCATCTGAAAGAAAACTGTCTCCATAGGAAGGAGGCTCACTGAATTCTGTGCTGAGCGAACCATCATTGGTACATTCTCTGCTTTAGCATTCATCTAATAATAATTAGATACACTGGTATATTCACCTAATTATCTCATTTGAGATCTGCTTTCCCCACCAAAATGAAAGCTCTATAAAGGCAGGGAATATATATGCTTTGTTCACTGCCATATCTCTATACCTAAAACATTGCCTAACACATATATGTGTAATTACTATCTGTTAAATGAATAAGTGAATTGTGTTCAATCGAGGGGTCAAATTAGAGACAGACAATAACAAGTTGGTGTACGTTCAAAAGTGGTCAGGATAGTGAGAGGTCTGGAGACCCTGACAGGTATTCTCCCACTATGTGCAAAGTAATATGTGAGGAACAGGACACTCTGGATATATCTGAGGGGCTACCAACAGAGGAGGTTGGCAGGTAGGACACTGATTAAGCAATTTCAAACTGCATGTGGCAGGGCAGAATAGAACTTTGACGTGCTCATTTAAAAAAAAAAATCTGTATGGTAAAAAAAAAATGGCCAAAAAAAAAAAAAAAAAAAAAAAAAAAGAAAAACAGGTTTAAAATGTCTTGCTATCGCCAAAGAGCTGGGGGTGACACTGAGGGTTGCGATCCGTTGCCGGACACGGAAAAAAAAAAAAAAAAAAAAAAAAGAAGTGAAAGAGATTTTTGTTCCACTTAACTGGAAAGCACACTGCCAGCAACCTCAAAACTCAAAAATCTAGGACACAGGTAACCCCTTACCTTACAAAAAAGGAGTTCTAAAAAAGCCCATCCACTTTTTCCATAAGAAAGGCATGGAGCCTCCTACCTTCAGCAACCCTCTCAACCAAGTGCTTATCAGACTGGGGTGGTGTTTCCCAAACTTTAGTTATTTGAGAACAGTTTCACAATTTTGGTTACTTCTGAACACCACCTGTACATTTTTCTTTTAATTTTCATTGTAAGCAAAATCAATTTATTTCAAAAAGAATTTGTATCACTCATATAACCTTAAAACAAGAACCATTTACCATAAGTAGAAAGCTGTCATACAAATCAATACAATGAAAAGAAAACTTATTAAATTCTAGCAAGATACTCTTATCTGCTAAAGACTCTGAGCTACTCTCTCAAAGAGATCTACTCTCTCTTTGTTGAAAATGAAAATTAGTCATTAGAGAGGTGTTGAATACATATGAACTCCAAACTGACTGCAAGGCTTAAAAGAAATTGAAAAGGGCACACCTTTCTGTCTGTGAGATCCAATGTTATTTAATTCTGTGTTTGTGTGTACAACCTAAGAACATCTCATGTCCAATGCCAAGTCATCTGGTGAAGGCTTGGAGACCCCCTGGGTTAAAAGTAGCAAGGATACCATTAGCAAAAGGGACGGATGACACCAGAAGGAAAAAAATGAATTACAAAACTAGATAAAAGAACTGTAAAAACATTACAGTCTGAGGCTACTTAAAGGGCTTACCACACATCATTTGCCCAAACTGATAATAATAATGAAACCATCCTATCCATTCTATTATTTCAGAACATGATTTTCAAAGGCGGAGTTATGTAACATGTTAAAAATAATCACCAAGAAGTTAGCTATAACAGAATAAAATTGGTGCTTAAAGAGGTTCCTGTTCAGGTAGAGAACGTGTTTCTGAGGAACACCTCATCTCTGGTGATGTCAGAGAGATTTACTGTCAATGGAATAAATTCTGATTTTCTGGCCTAATCCACATCCTCTTGCACTCTCAATAAGGTAAGTGTATTGTTTTGAGTCTCAGTGCAAAAGAAATGTTAATGGAAGAAACACACACACACAAACACACACAAAAGAGAGTTTTAGGAGATATTACAAACTGAGAAATCCAGAAAAGTTATAAAGGAGAAAAAAATATTGTACGTCAATATTTAATAAGTATATTTTAACATAAGTTCAAGTAAAGATTGTATTTGTTTTGGGACCACTGATTTACATTAATTATTCAACTCTTTCAAATGTGCCTGTTTTCTTCTTTGGAGATCTGTGTCTTTTGATAAATACTTAGCACCCAGAATAGAGATGACAATTATCATGGTAAGTACTTCAAAAATACTTATTAAAAAGCCATCTGAATGAAAAATTGGACATAACAGTAACAAATTCAATCAACAGAGCTCCAGGGTGCTCATGGAGCAGTGGTTTAGGGCATAGACTCAAGCAACAGACTGCCTAGATCCATTTCCCAGCTCTGCTCCTTACTAGCCTGGTAAGGTACTTCACTCCTGTGTACCTCAGTTTTCTCATCTATAAAATGAGAATAATAATAGAATCTACCTTATATGGTTATTAGGAGGATTAAATATTTGTTCCTAGAAAGTATCTGGCACGTAGTAAGTTTTATACAACTATTGGTTACTTTGTTAAATTAGGTCCTCCCCTGTGGAAAGAGAAGCAACACACTATTCTCTTTAATAGCATTATATCACCTCAGTTCAAATCCTGACTGTGCTGCTTACTAGGTATGTGATCTGGAACAAGTTACTTTATCCCCTTGACACAGGGTTAAATAATACTATTAACTTCACAGAGTTGCTGTGATAGTAACTGTAAAACATGAGCCCAAGGGCCGGCCCGTGGCTCACTCGGGAGAGTGTGGTGCTGATAAAACATGAGCCCAGGGCCCAGCACAAAGTAAACACTCAAACATCAGTGATTTGCTCATCTGCAGGTGGTCCCACTCTAAGAAGGTAGTTTCAAATGAAGTTGTCCTTAGAAATAAGTTATTGTTGGCTTTAAAAAAATCTCCAGGAAGATCATTGTAGGGATTTGGATTTATTCCAAAAACTTGGCTTGGCTCCTAACCTGCAGAACTCTAGATTAGCTGTCCCTAACTAATACTGAGACCAAGAGTACCTAGTTCACACTGCAGATAGGGGTATCTAACTCACACTGATCAAATGCCCATGGGTATCAGTCTGATAAAACAAAAAAAGGGAGCTATGCTGGAGAAATCTGTGATACCTGGAGAGTACTCAAAACCTCATCCAAAGAGTGTAGCAGCATTCCCAGTGCTGCCATGTGGGAATGTGGGACCTGTGTTATTGGATCTTCTAATTTTTAAGAAAATCCCCAAATTAAAATTCTTATGTAATATCTCCCAATTTTTAAAAGTGACAATTAAAATATTTTAACACTGTGTACCCCAAGTGAGCTCTGTTTGAAAGTTGAATACGGCCCATATCTCACTGGTTTGACTTCTGTTCTGGGTCACCCCAGGGATTCTGCAGACCAATGCCTGCCCAGGTCTAGGCCAGGCCACCTAGATAATCTTAGACACTGGTTGGCTTCCTATGACATAGAAAAAGTGATCCAATTCTTCCTCATTAGTATAGGAGAATGATGGTGACAAGGGGCTGAGGTTCACTCTATTAACAAGTTGTCCTCCTTATTGGGACATTGCTGTAAACAAGCCATCACCATTCAAGAAAGGTACACCCAGGAGCAAGAAGAGGAACAACAGAAGTGGGAACCTCATTGAGAACTTCTTTTTATGTAATCCCCCCAATTCTTAATGTTTTTAACTGTGCTGAGATGAGACTGGAAGCCTGTTATGAACTTGTTAGATATTCAAACCTGATTCAGCTTAGAGATGTGAGGAAGGGGATAGCTGTGCATAAAGAGGGAAGAATTTTCATCAGTGCTTGCCAGAGCAAATAACCACGTCTCCATGATAGGCTCAGTGTTTGAGGCCAAATCTTTGATTTGATGTCCTTATACTGAGGCAGTAATATCAGAGGCTGTATTGCTTTTTAAACACAGGAAATTAAGGGTGATTGTTTTGGCTAGAATTTGAACAGCACAGGCGGTTAGCAGCAGCTGCAAGCCCTCTTGCACTACTTATTAGCTCCCCAACCACCAGCAGTTCTTTCTCAAATCTTTTGGAGAATGAACACATGGTGTGTTTACAGCTTTAATGGGTGTGGTTGGTTATTGTTAAATTGATGCTACATGATTTGTAAAAGCTTTATTACGCCTTCCAAGGCTATTGTGAGGAACCGATGAAAGAAAGCATTTTGCATTACTTTGAAAACTATACAAATGCAATGTGAACTTTACTATTAAAATTAAAACATGCTGAAGGTTAAGCAACATTCTTTTATTTATTCTTGTAGTGTCTAAAATAAAATATCCACAGATTTTTTAATGCTCTTTTGCTTGAAAGCTTCATAGACAAAGATCAAATTTTAAAAACAGAAAAAGTCACATTCCTGTATAAAGCTAAGAACTTGTTCAATGCTAAAAGTTTTGCTCTGATGATGTAATTCTATGAAAACAGTCCAAGACATACATATGTTCTTTCCACCAATTTACTTCGGAGGATTGGTATGTATTTTTGGAATATTTATGAAACATTGTTTCCTCAGATAAAAATACAATGTTCAAACACTAGCAAGTAATTTTACCACATTTTCAAAAGGGAGTAGACTGTCAATATCCTTATTGTGTCTACCAATGAGAGTATCAAAAAATAAGTAACATATACTGAGTACATATTTTGTGCCAGGCACTATATAAAGTGCTTTACCTGACAATTCTTAGTTAATCCTTACAAAAACCCTATAAGGTAGGTATTATCATTATTCTCAGATGAGAAAACTCAGGAAGAGAGAGATTAGGTAACTTGCCCAAATTGCTGGTAAGTAAGTGGTGAGGCTGTGATTGAACCCAGACAGAATGACTCCAGAGCAAGTACACTGTAGTGCCTACAGGAAAGTAAAACTTCATTATTTATATCATATTAATTCAGGATTTGTGAAAACTCAGACATGAGCTGGGCTAAAGGTATTAGACTATAATAAATTGTTAAGCAATTTAATGTAAAGAGGTATCTGATTTAATCTACTTATTAAAATGTTTTCAATAACTTAGAAATATAAACAACCATATAATAACATTCAAATTGTGTTATCTTTTATATTTTTAATGAAAACTGCCATCTTTGTAGTCACTCAATATATTTAATTGAGGTACTATAACTGCCGTTTTTAAATACAGTAAAACTCTATTGAATTTAGTTCATTATTACAGGGAGATACACAAAACACCAAACTGGGAGCATTTCAAACTCCTGCAGCCTTACGGTTCACTGCTATCCCCTTCATAAGCTAATCTCCACCCATTCTGTTTTGTTCGCAGTTTCCAGACCATAGAAATCTCTCACTTCTGAGTCTTTGAATATCTTGTCTTTCAGCCTTGTTTGCCTTATCCCTGCTTACTTCTTACTCAGCCTTTTTTAAAAAAATCTTCTGGGCCAGCCCTGTGGCGCACTCGAGAGAGTGCCGCGCTGGGAGTGCAGCGATGCTCCCGCTGTGGGTTCGGATCCTATGTAGGACTGGCCTGCGCTCACTGGCTGAGCGCGGTGCGGGTGACACCACACCAAGGGTTGTGATCCCCTTACCGGTCACGAAAAAGACACACACACACAAAAAAACAATATTTTTTTTGATGGGTGGTGGTCAGTAGAAATATAATATACAAAAGAAAAAAGCATAAGACATATTTTAAACTACCAACATTTGGGTACCTACCATCCATTCAAAATTAGAAAAT
Source organism: Galeopterus variegatus (assembly GCF_000696425.1). Classification (NCBI taxonomy): domain Eukaryota; kingdom Metazoa; phylum Chordata; class Mammalia; order Dermoptera; family Cynocephalidae; genus Galeopterus; species Galeopterus variegatus. The sequence goes on along the minus strand of NW_007730497.1, from coordinate 164,143 downwards.
GGCCAGCCCTACAGGAACCTCCCATTCTACCCTTTCTAATTACAATCCCTCTTCCCCTCTGCACTACCTTGACTTTCTTGCTTTGTTTTTAGTTTACTACCCAAGAATGTGTCCCTAAACACATTACAAAGTTCAGTTTGCTGATTTTTTTTGAGCTTTACATAAAGAGAACCATAGTGTATGTACTCTCATGTCTGTCTTCACTCAATATTATGCTTATGAGATTCATCCTTTGTAGTGAATGTAGTTGCAGTTGTTTCTCCATCTTCATTGAAGTATGGTAGGGGTTGGCAAACTCTGACCTGTGGCCTGTTTTGTTACATGTTGCTATGGCTGTTCAGTACTTGGATGGCAGAAGTGAGTAGTTGTGCATACAGAGACCACATATTAACCATGTAGCCCTCTGCAGAAAAAGTTTGCCGACTTCCACAGTATAGTGTTCCATTGTGTGAGTATGCCATGATTTATTTTTCCATTCTCTTGTTCTTGGAGTTCTTGGTTGTCTATTACAAATAACACTTCCATGAACACTCTTGTATGTGCCTGATGGTGCGTATGTGCACACATTTCTGTTGGGTATATCTTCAGGTAAGTAGACAATGCCAAACAATTTTTTTTCCAAAATGGTTATAACAATTCCCAACACTAGGTGTTGGCACTTTTTAAAAATTTTAACCATTTTGGATGATTTATAGTGGTATCTCACTGTGGTTTTAACATGCATTTTTTCTGATTACTAACAAAGTTGAGCACAGTTTCTGTTTCTATTGGTCCCATGGATTTCCTATTTTATGAGTCCCCTGTCCAAGTTCCTTATCTATTTTTCTATTGGATTGTTTCTTCCTTATTGAATTGTAGTTGTAGTTTATATAAAATGGATATGAACCGTTGTGAAAGTCCTATTCATTCTTTAAATCTCAGATGAGATTGCGTTGCTTCTAAGGAGACTTTCTGGATCCTACCAGAGGATCTTCTTTCGAGGTGCTCTTCTTTCTGCTTCTACATCCTTGTACTGTTATCATAGCCTGTATCACAGTGTATAGAGCATACATTGTAACTGCATGTTTACTTATCAGTTTCCCTCACTAGGATGCTCACTAGATGTAAGTTCACGGAGGGCAGGGACTAGGCTTTATCTTGTGTACTTTCTCTTAGCACAGAAGATCCTTAGTAGGTGTTCATTCAAAGAATGAATAATAGTCCCCCCAGATATAAGAAGCATAAATGGAAAAAAACAAAACAATGTAGATAGCTGATAGAAATGTACACATATTGTCTTCTAACATCAACATCTTTAAATTGGGTCAACAGTATGCTATTGACATTCCCTCCTTTTCCAGTTCAGAATGGAATCTTTCTTTCCCACAATAGTTTAGATTTGTGAGGTTTTATTATTTTTCTGAACCAAAATATCTCATCATATCAAACACAATGGAACTCCTTATATAGCTTTTTAACCTGGTAGGACGATAGGGTGAGGCACCATCACAGGGATTATATTGATGTTTTAGTAGATTTAGTCATTTTTATTAATTTCTTTTACATAGCACTTTACTTTTGAAAATCCTTTGACTGCTTGGAGAAATGGCCAAGAACTTATTAGACTGAGATAGACATAGAAAATTTAGGCCGATCCTCATTTCTTCCTTTTTTTCTTTTTTTTTTAAACCTTTATTGCTGATCCTTTATTAATCTCTTGTTGATTTTTTAGTGCTCTCTCTGCAGTGCTCCATCTTTATTCATCTTGAAAGTTCTCTAACATCTAAAATTACTGACCACTTCTTGCTTTTGAAACCCTCCCCTTCCTTGTGTTCTCTGGTACTACAGTCCTGATTGTTTTCAGTCTCTACCATTTTTGTTGAGTTGTTCTCATTACGACTATGCCCAACAATTTAGCCCAAGACACTTGTGCTCTGCCCATATTCCCTCTCTTAAAGACTATCTATTTTAATTCCCCCTCAAAAATCACCACATCCAGCTATACATCTACAACTGCCTCTATCAGGGTGTTCCATTGCCACCTCAAATGCAACATGTCTGTAGTGGGATTGCTCTTTGACCACACACCGTATTCCCTTTGGGGCGCCCCTCTTTCTGTCAGAGGCATCATTATTTCCATAGTCACTTAGGCTCAGAAACGAGAAGTCATCCTAGATTCCTCATTCTTTCCGTCTCTTTGTATTAAGCCAGTCACGGGCTGAGTTCCTCCTTCACAACATCTGTTATATCTACCCCTCGTGTTCCATCCTTATTGCTGCCCCACACCTGTGGGTCCTTATCATCATTAGCCTTGGTCATTATTAGCTTTCCTCTTCTAGCTTTTCTCTTTGCCTCCATCCCTCCTCACTGCAATCCTACATTGATCTCCTTGAAACACACGTCTGTACCTATCAACTACTTGTTCAAAAAGCCTTTACAAATAGTTATAATCCAAAGAATTGAGTCTTAACCGCTTAGCCAAGTCAGAACCTTCCATACTCCATTTATTCCCAAACTTATTTCCTGGTTCTCCCCTATGAAAGATCCTTTGCCTCACTGCTCTGTTAACTAGCCCTTGAACATATCTTAACCTCTTAATCTTTTTCTGTTTATCTAAGCCCTACTTTTTCTTCAAGGACCAGTAAAGTCCTAATCCAAGTTCCGACTGATCTTACTCAAAACAGATTTTTCCTTTCTCTCACACTTCTTGTAGCACATCATTTCCTCCATGTGTATCTTGTATTGTAATTTTTCATCCTTTCATTTATTCATTCATTATTGCAACAAAATGTATTGACCATCACTTATGTGCCAAACACTGTGCTAGACACAGGCTATACAAAGACGGATAAGACATAGTTCCTAGCACTGAGGAGTTCATGATCTTGTTCATTTTGACCAGGTGGAATATAAAATACTCAAGGGCAGAAACTGTCTTATTCCTCTTTGTATTTCCAGTACTAGTCAGCATCTTCTACAGACTACATACATAATATGTGTTTATTGATGTTAACAATGATGATGAAAGACAAATAGAGTTTCTTATTCTAACAATAATGAAACAAGCTAGAGACTAGCACAATTTTATTCAATATGTTTTACATAATTCTACTTTAAATAAGAAAGCTCTTATCCATCCTTCTGTTGGGTTTTTACTATTGTAGAAACTCTTTTTACTCATAGAGCTAGAAATGCTCTAAAAATCCTTAAGGCTATTATTATTCAGATTGTTTTCTGGGATTGTACAAGGAAGTAAACTAAACCTTTTGGATCATTGGCAGAGTTAATTTTTCTTTAAGAAATTCTATAATAACATACTTATATACACATATCATACACTCTCAAACACACATATGTGGGTATACTATAAGAAATCTCTACACAATTTCAAATTTGCACTGATAAGCAGTAGTCAAAAGCTGTTAATGAGCTGCTACGTTATCATAATATGGTGAAATTATACAATAATCCAGAAAACACATCACAAAACTTGTACTGAAACCCCATGAGTGTAGTTGGTAAACTTGGCATATGGCTCCAGAAAAATCTAGCCATGGATGAGACATTAAATTTGTTGAAATTAGGGGTTATGTTTTCTATTTCTTCTATAGTCCCTAAAATACTTAGGATAGCAGTGTACACAGGAACTACTCAAAACACATTTGTTGAGTTATAGTTAAACAAATAAATAATTTTTTGGTAAGGATAAGAAAAATGTGTATGAAGCCTGAAGTGAACATATAAGTAACCAATAATTACCATATACCAGAGGAAAAATGCAGAAATTATTTCAATGACCTCAACAGGTTGGTCAAAAAATTTCCTATAGGACCTATAGGAACTGGGTATAAAGCAGTAAAGAGACCCGTTCTGTCTCCAGATGTGGATACAGAGGGTGTTCTCACAGGGTAGATAACAACTTTTATTAAGGACTTACCAAGTACCAGATACCTTTCTAAGAAGGTCATCTTGTATTATCTCCTTTGATCTTTAGAACAACCCTATGATGTTAGCACCATTAGAACCCTCACTTTGCAGATGAGGAAACTGAGATACAGCAAAGTTTACAAATTTGGCACAGTTAGTTAAACAGCTTAGATTCAGGACCCAGGAACTGTGACTCCAGAGCCCTGTTGACTTAATGACTATGCTATTATTTCTCCTGTGAAGATGCAAATAATGACTTAAAGGCCAAAAAGAAAAAGAAAAAAAAATGTGTGGGAAAAGTAGAGAGAGAGAGAGAGAGAGAGAGAGAGAGAGAGAGAGAGAGAGAAGTTGTTTAAGTTGTTTTGTTTGTTTTCTGGGTGGAGCTTTGAAGGTGAAGGCAGAGAGTAGAAGGCAACAAGTTGAGACTTGCATTGGGACTGCACTCTCTGTCCCATGGCCTCTATTTGGAAAAAACTGAGGAAAATAATGTATGAGACAGGCTCATCATGTGCATATACAGCTGTCACTAAGCCATTTTGTTTCCTCAAGGGTTGCTCACTGCATGGTGGCTTCTCAGAGGCAGAGTGCCACTATTCAATACTCCTTCCAGCAATCCCAGGACAGAATTACCAGTGCCAAATAATAGAAAGCTGGCATATTTTAATCCATTCTTGACTCACTCCTTTATACACTGGAGTGGCAGGTGGAGGTCAGAGACAGCAGAAGAGAGGCAGGGAAATTATGATCTGAGAAGTGGTTTGTGGAGCTGGGTTGATGCTGAGAGTCCTGGCTTCTGAAGCAAAGGCAAAAGCAAAGATAAAAACAAACACATGAACAAAAAACCAAAACAAAAACATGTGAAAGAATTGGAGAGAAATGGGGCACCAGGAGACTAGGCGCCTGTACCAAATGGGAACCAGGTGCAACTTTAAAATAACGTGCCTGCTTTATGTGTCAACATTTGTACACTATGCTCGTACTTACATTTTCTAGTGCAATACTCTATTACCTACTCCAAACACCTAGAGTGGAAGGTAGAAATTATACTTCTTTCACAGAGAGGACTTCTGTTAACAACAAAACCAAAACGGCTTTTGAGTAGAGCTGTAGGTCATTGTGACTCGAGGATGACTGCATTTAGACAAATTTGTTTGAGACGTTAACATTGTTGGAAGGAAATGAATCAGAAAAACTTTTTAATTCATTTTAATTCCAATGATCCTGGTGGATTGTGCAGCAAATCTTAACATGCAGATCAAAATGGCTCTGGCCTAAATTTTATGAATAGACAAGGTTTCAAGGTTAAGGAGCGTATGTGTTTGTGTCCTATGGATTTAACAGAAAATGGTCCTAAAAATAATTGACAAGAGAAATCAAAGGAGCAAACACAGAACAACATTGCAAATATTTTCCCAAGTGATAATTTTTGGAAAAGTACAGAAAAAGTTCATACAATTGTTTGGTTACTTCTCTGATTATCATCATTACGTTAATCCACTTTTAACTTGCAGTTAAAAAGAAAATTAAAAATACTAACTCTTTTGACTTTTGGTAGCCTTAGCTGTAGATAAAAATATAAATGTGAACACGTTAAAAGTATATGTACAGATTTTGTGTATGTTCCTGGAGGGGAGTTTGTTTGCTGGCCAGCTCTATTTTTGACAAAGAAAAATGGGCTGCTCTTGCTTCTTGCACAAAGATTCACTGTTTCCAGAGCAAACCAACTCCCTCCCACCAAAATGGAGAACTTGTATTTAAGTTGGAAAGAAATTAAGCTAATACCAATATGATAATTTAGTTAGTATAAACTTTCTATGAACTGAGTAAAATGTGTGGCTTATTAGAATTAAAAATATAACTTTATAATAATAACTTAAAATCCTAATATCTGAAAATTTTAACTGTAAGCAAGATTCTCTAAATTTCGTTTTTAGTACCCTACAATTAAAGATATAGTTCTTTTTAAATCGATTTTGTCTATGCAGTTATACAGTATTCTAAAGTTTCCAAAAGAAATGAGTCAAAGTATTTGTGAAGTCGAGATGCCTCTGTTCCTTTCCACAGAGCTGCCATCTGGGCTTGTTTATTTGTGTTTCCAACTTTCTGGAACAGAGAGTTTCTCTATTAGGGACAGGGCACCGAGCAAAGGAAGTGTCTTACAGGAGGTTACTTTTCTTTTTTCTTTTAACTATATTTTCAAATTTTAAGTTTAGTTTGATCAAAATATCAAATAACTAGCACAATAACAAAATTTAACACAGTCAAAAACCTCAGAATTGTCTTAGCAAACAATCTTCTACAATACAAGTAATATTTCCTACATGCTACTCTCTTCTGCCTCTCAAATCTTTTTCAAAACACAAACTGTCATTAAGGCTATAGCTATTTGGCCTGGAAATCAAACCTTTTTCATGAATCTTACTATAAATAAGCATTTGATTTAAAAATGAGAGAAGTATTTCCAAGCAGTTTTCCTAATTTTATAAAGTACATATGAGCAATGTTATGAAAAACAAAACAAAACAAAAACAAAAACGAAGCAAACAAAACAAAAATCTTTCAAAATATAATTAAGAAACAAAGCATTACTGTTAGATTGATTATACAACCTGATTATGAAGAACAGCTTAAAGATTCACAAGCCAACACTTAAAAAAAATTAGTATTTGAAACATTTAACAAATAAAATAGAAGCAAAAAGTACCTTGTAAAGTAAAATCCAGCAATACGTATTCATAAGCAAATTCTGTCTTTGTTTCCACTTGCGGTCTCTTCAGGGTAGAAAATATTTTTCCAGGGCTACTATCATCAGGGTCTTCTAGTTTTCTAAGTCCGCACCCCATGGCAAAATCTGTAAGGAATTAAATTGCAGGAAAGGGGAGGGAGAGCAGCAAATTCTGTTGTATAAGCTGCGAAAAGATAGTTACAGACTTAACTGCTTTGATTTTGTTTTCAGCGAAACTATAGATACCCAGAAAGAAAACATTTGGGTCTAAAGCAATGAGCTGAAGACTTTTTCTATCCATTTTTCTGTAAAGTCACTGAACCCATGATTAAGCTACAGCTCCGGGAGGCTGGGCTTGATTTTAGAGAAACATGCAAGCTGCTACAACTTAGTGGAGAATTTCCATGCCACGTCAATTTACAGCCAGCCCCCTACCAGAGTTCTGTCGCTCAGGGCACCAACAGTGCTTTGTCTATTCCAGTTGGCTGAATGATAAAAGAGGTGTCCAAAAACGGAAATAAAAAGGCAAATGTGCAACTCGCATATAATTATCTACAAGTAGAAGATATATTCAGACACAGTGGCATTACAATTCTTTTTCTGTTTTTTCTCTTCCCTCTGTCCTGTGTCCACCCTCCTTCTTTCCTGCTACTACCAAGAAAGCAAAAGGGGTGGGGGAGAGAGAGGTGGCGGAGGAGAGAGAAAGAGAGAGAGAGAGAGTGAGAGAGAGAATGGATTCTCAACACAGTTGGAAATAAAAATTATTTCCAGAAAGGAAGTCAGCTTTATGAGAAAACTTTCTGGAGTCTAAAAGGAGAAAAGTAAAGTAAAAAACTAAAAAGCACCCTAGTCTTTAGGTAGCACTCTTGAGGATTTCTTTCCACATGAAGCTTCGTTTGCTGGAAAAACCATATGCTGATTATGCCAAGAATAAAAAAAAGATATTAAAATATTTTCATAAAAAGCCTTTACTTATTGCAAAAAAGAGACAGATATGTGGATAATTAGTTTCTTCAACATCCTTAAATAGTTTAAAACACTCTGCTACTAGATGGCTTATGATGGTAACTAACACAACACTTTTATAGGTCTCAAAGTATCCTTAATTAAAAAAAAATAAAAAACAACAGAACTCTGACAATTCATTCTCAGTGTTATAAATTGCCATTAGCTGAGGTCAAGAACAATTTATTATGGACCACTTGTAATGAGTGTTTATTTATTGCATTTCACCTTTTATAGGTCAGGTGTTACAGTGCACGTATCAAAACTGAGCCCTGGTATCAGACTGCCTGGGTTCAAATCCTGCTTCTAAGGCCTACTAGAGATGTGATCTTGGACAAATTACTTGACCTCTTCAAGTTTCAATTTCCTATCCTATAAAACGGAGTTAATAATAGTACTTACAAGCTTATTATGAAGGCTGAATGAGATAATCTTATCTCCTATCTTAACATCCCTGGCTAACAGCATGAAATACATTCTTTAATATGCCTACATTATAAAACAGAGTCAGGAGTAGTAATAGGAACAAGGTGATTCTGCCACCACTCCCATTATTTACGAAGTAATGGTCACATTTGAGAGTCTAGAGAACACAAGCCTGGGAAGATTTTTCAATCACACTGAAGAGTGCACATGAAAACTCTCAAAAGGGGGGTGGATTATTTGGTTTGTAGATCACTATCGCCTTTTGTCTCTTCCCTCTGCCTACTTGTTTTGAAATATTTTACTCCTCAGAAGTGTTTTTAATAGAGGAAAATGCCATAGTCTTTCTTGCTCAAGGATAAGCATGGTCAGTGATAATTTCTGGGTAAATTTGGCTAAAAAGGCAGCAGACTCTGACCCAGTGTGACTCATTTGACTATTTGCAGTGCTTTTGGGCCTGTCATTTTTCATGTCCTCTTTTGTATGATGGGCTATGAGCTCCTATATGGCAGAAATGGAATCTATGAAGGTCACTAGTACCTATTGCAGTGCCTGGAAGATTATTTAAGTACCCATTATATTTTTTAAGTGCCTGCTATATTCCAAGCACTGAACTACATGCCGGGTCCACAGAATGACTAAATATGACTTCCGCTTCAATGAAACTTATGGTTTAATGGGAAAGACAAGCTTATAAACAGATAATTTCAATATAACTTGAAAGATAGAAGTACACATAGGATGCGATAGACACCCACCCTATGTGTAGGATGCTATAGACACCCAGGCCTCTAATTCAGCTTGTAGGATGATATCTGAGTTGTCTTTAAGGATGAATATGTGTAAGATGGATAAAGAGAGGCAGGGAGCATATGCCAGAAGGAGAGAAAAGCATGAGCAAAGTCATGGCATAGTGAAGCCGTCTGGCATGTTCTAAGGAACATGAAGTAGTTGAGAATTACTAGAACATAAAATGTGAAAAAGACTAAGCTGTAAGGGAGGCAAGGGCTAAGCTGTAATGGGCTTTGTATGCCATACAAAGGATGTTTGGACTTTATTTTGTAGGTAACAAAGGAGAGTCAAATAATCAAATAGAATAGTCAAATGGGGAGTTTGAAGCAGATAAGTAACATCAGTTTTCATTTTAAATTGATCACTGTGGCTGCTTTGAGGAAGATGGTTTTAATTGGAGCAAGGATGGAGGGAGACCATTCAGGAGGGTAATGTAACAGACCGTTTGAGACCTGATAACTGAACAAATGAATGAATGTTGTGCATTGGTAGGTCCTTAAAGAATTTCCTTTATATTGGGAAAATAGAATAGTTTGGTCAGGGCCCTCAGCTCAGGTCCAGTTGGGTGTAGTTTTAGCACATACTTTGTAAGCAAATTGTGTGTATGTGTGTGTGTGTGTGTGTGTGTGAGGAGTTAGCGTGCATGTGTGCCAATGTATCTTTTTAGTGTTTTGCTATTCTTGTGTTCTTCAGAGAGAGAGAAAGAGAGAGAGAGAGAGAGAGACAGGAGTTTTAGTGAAGCAGGTGGGTCGGCATCTGCCTCGGGCATCCACCCTGTGTAGCCATGCTTTCCAACCTATGGCTCCAAGGACCTTTTGGCCAGTTACCTAGCTTATAGACCTGCGTGAAGGAGTCTGGTGACCCAGGCTGGTATGTGAAGAGTTTGTGACCCAGTCTGTGAACGGGCTTGAGGACCCAGCCCTAGCTCAGCAATTGGCCCAGTTAGTATGGGATTACAGGCAGGTAAAAGAGCTCGACAACTAGCGTGGTTGCCTAGCTTTGCAATTGGCTATGTCGACAGAATTCCAGACATCAGCTGTGGCTCCACACTTTACTTTTACTAAAAGGAACTACAGTTCCTTTTCTTTTTTATTTTTGGTGGCTGGCTGGCTTGAGGATCTGACCCTATGACCTTAGTATCACAAGGCTGTGGCCTAACCAACTGAGCTAACCAGCCAGCTAGAACCACAGTTCCTTAAGTTTACAATTAAGCAATCTCTTAGGCCATTCTCTCTCCAAAATCCCAATGAAATAAGAGTTTTATTTGATCCTTAATATTTCAAAAACACATTTTCATTTATCAATATGGCACACATTCCTGCTATTTTAACAATTATATGGGATTTCACTGTATTAATATAATGTTTAACAAGTAACATTTTGGTTATTTTCAAATTTTCACTGTGAAGATTTTTGTAAAGATTACTTTTCCCCCCCACTTCAGATTATTTCCTAAATACTTAGATTTGACTTAATAAATGGTCAAATAGTTTATATGCAAGGAAATCAGCTAGAAAGTAATAAGCAGAGGAGCTGGTGGATTAGCTCAGTTGTTAGAGCATGGTGTTCATAACGCCAAGGTCCAGGGTTTGATCCCTGTACTGAGTAGCCACCCCCCCCAAAAAGTAATAAACAGAGAAAATATTTGCTAATGACTAAATAATCCATTTATATTAACTATATAAATATGTGGTTAGCCATAAAGCTGTTTAAGGTATTAACATTATATATTTTGAGATTTTGTTGATTAAGTTACCACATATTTCGCCTCATGCTTCTCCAATGCCTGTACATTTTTATCCAAACACTTTCATTCAAAAATTTTTCTGCCTCTTCATTTTGTCCTTAAGAATAATTTACATTTCTTCAATAGTGTATTTCTCCTTTTGGAGCAAACATTCTAGTTTTTATTTTTATGTTTTTTCCTTTTTGTCTTTTTTTCGTGACCGGCAACGGATCGCAACCCTCAGTGTCGCGCCCGTACCGGACCGGGATCAGCAACGGGATCGCAACCCTCAGTGTCGCACCCGCACCTCGCTCAGCCAGTGAGTGGCTGGTCTGTATGTGGGATCCGAACCCTCGGCGGGAGCGTTGCCACACTCCCAAGCGGCGCACTGTAGCAGTGCGCCACCGGGCCGGCCCAAACATTCTAGTTTTTTAAAAATTAATAAACTTTATTATTTTTTTAGAGCAGTATTAGGTTCACAGCAAAATTGAGCAGAGAGTACAGAGAGTTCCTATATATCTCTTGCCCTCTACACATGCATAGCCTCCCCCACTATCAATATCCTTCACTGGAGAGGTATATTTGTTACAATTGATGAACCTATGTTGACACTTTATTATCATCCAAAGTCCATATAGTTCACTGTTGGCGTACATTCTGTGGGTTTTGACAAACATATAATGAAATGTAAATGCCATATAGTGTCATACAAAATAGTTTCACAGCCCTAAAAATTCTCTGTGTTCCACCTACTCATCCCTCTCCTACTTCTTGTCTGACTCTGATCCATCTGGAAATTGTAATATAAAGGGTAAGATATGGATCTAAGTCAGTTCTCTTCCACCCTGATATCCAACTGTCCATCCACATTTGTTTCCATAGAGGGTCTTTTACCAGTGGTGTTTTCCCAGGCTTGTCATATATGGAGTACTTGCAGTAATTAGGATACATTTTTGGAATAAATGTCTTCTAATATTGGTCGCTTTTTTTGTATTGAATTATATTTGTTTTTGCTAATGGTAGACTTCAGGGACAGCTTTGAGGTTTGTATTGTAAATGGGGTTTCCTCAAGTGCAGGTTTGTATGTGGCTAGATATGATGAAAATGTATTATCAATTATTGTCTATGCCCTAGTGTGTGCTCACTTAGTCCTTCAATGAATTAAAGAACTTTATGAAAATGTTCTCCATAATTGGCAGCATAGTATTCTGATAGTTACTAGGCTAGTTCGGATCACCTGAGTTCATCGAAATCTTAAAGCTTGTAAGAGATAATTATGTATCATCCAACTCACTCCCTACAAAGAAAAGTTTTCACGTAATAACTATTAAATCCAATCTGTTTTTTGTGGCCCTGTTCAAAGTAAATTCCACAATAATTCAGTTATTTGTGCAGTGCCTACTACATATGTAAGGCACTACATGAACACAAAGATTAAAAAGCCACATTTTATGCTCTCCAGAATTCACAAGCTAGCAGACCAATGTTGAATTTTAACTACCTAATGTACTATCAGCTTCATAATGCAGTCAAATTTCCTAAGAAGTTAATGACTTATTGAAAGCACTACTTATTGAAAAAGCCATTCTTTCTGTAATGATTTGAAATACTGTATTTATCACATACTTAATAGCTAGATAGACTAAGTTTTGTATTTTGACTTTTTGTTTTATTCTATAGTTTGGCACTTTTAAAAAATTTCATCTTATTTTTTATTGAAATGTAATTGATTATAAATATCTGTGTGGTACAGAGTTGAATATCAATATGTGTCTATAGTGTGTGATAATCAAATCAGGATAATTAGCATATTCATCATTACAAAATGTAATCATTCTTTGTGTCCATTAACCAATTTCTTACTAACCACCCCCCTACCCTTACCCCACTTCTAGTAACCAGAGTTCTTTTTTCTCCTTCTGAAAACTCAACATATTATTGTGATTGTTCTTTTTTTCTTTCTTATTTATTTATTTTTTAGCTCCCACCATAAGTGAGGACATGTGGTATTTCTCTTTATGTGCCTGGTTTATCTCACTTAACATAATTGTCTCCAAGCTCATCCATGCTGCTATGAATGGTAGAATTTCATTCTTTTTTATGGCTAAATAATATTTCGTTGTGTGTGTGTATGTGTGTGTGTATATATATATATATTATATATATATACATACATACACATACATACCACATTTCACTTATCCAGTCATATGTTGATGTACATTTGGGCTAGTTCCATCTTGGCTATTGTAAATAAAGCTGCAATAAACATGGGAGTGCAGGTATCCCTTTGACACGATGATCTCCATTCCTTTGAGTATATACCCAGTAGTGGGATTGCTGGATCATATCTGTAATTGTTTGAGAAACCTCCATGCTGTTTTCCATAATGGCTGTACTAATACACAGCTCCACCAATGGTGTATAAGGGCTCCCCTTTCCCGGCATCCTTGCCAGCATTTGTTATTCTCTGTCTTTTTGATAAAAGCCAGTCTAACTGGGGTCAGATGATATCTCAATGTGGTTTTGATTTGCATTTCCCTGATGGTTAGTGATGTTGAGGATTTTTTCATATACCTGTTGGCCATTTGTATGTCTTCTTTTGAGAAATATCTGTTCAGCAACTTTGCTCATTTCTTAATCAGATTTTTCTTTTTCTTTTTTTACTATTAAGTTGAGTTCCTTGTATACTCTGCATATTAATCCCTCGTTAGATGCATATTTGCAAATATTTTCTCCTACTCTGTCGGTTGTCTTTTTACTCTATTGATTGTTTGCTGTCAAGAAGGTTTTTAGTTTTATATAACCCCATTTATTTATTTTTTTCTTTTGTTGTCTGTGCTTTTGAGGTCTTATTCATAAAGTCTTTGCCCAGTCCTATTTCCTGAAGTGTTTACCCTATATTTTCTTCTAGGAGTTTTATAGTTTAAAAACTCACAGCTAAAGACTTACATTTAAATCTTTAATCCAGTTTGAGTTGATCTTGGTATATGGCAAGAGGTACACATCTAGTTTCATTCTTCTGCACATGGATATCCAGTTTTTCCAGCACCATTTGTTGAAGAGGCTGTCCTTTCCCCAATGCATGTGCTTGGTGCCTTTGTTGAAGATCAGTTGGCTGTAAGCATGTGGATTGATTTCTGGGTTCTCTATTCTGTTACATTGGTCCACGTGTCTATTTTTATGCCAGTACCATGCTGTTTTGGTTACAATAGCTTTGTAGTATAGTTTGAAGTCAGGTAATGTAATGCCTCCAGCTTTATTTATTTACTTATTTATTTTTGTTCAGGATTTCGGTGGCTATTTGGGCTTTTTTATTGTTCCATATGAATGTTAGGATTTTTTTTCTATTTCTGTGAAGAATGTCATTGGTATTTTGATGGGGATTGCATTGAATCTGTAGGCTGCTTTGGGTAGTATGGACATTTTCACATTAATTCTTCCAATCCATGAACATGGGATGTCTTTCCATCTTTTGGTGTCCTCTTTAATTTCTTTCATTAGTGTTTTGTAGTTCTCATTGTAGAGATCTTCCACCTCCTTGGTTAAATTGAATTCTAGGAATTTTACTTTTTAGGTACTTATTGCAAATGGGCTTGCTTTCTTGATTTCTGTTTTTTTTTTTTTCTAGTTTGTTGCTGGTGTATAAAAACGCTATTGGTTTTTGTGTATTGATTTTATATCCTGCAACTTTACTGAGTTTACCAGCTCTAGGAGTTTTTTCGTAGAGTCTGTATACAGGATCATGTCATCTGTAAACAGGGATGATTGATTTTGTCTTTTCCAGTTTGTATCCTCCTTATTTCTTTGTCTTGCCTGATTGCTCTGGCTAGCACTTCCAATACTATGTTAAATTGGAGTGGTGAGAGTGGGTATCTTTGTCTTGTTCCTGTTCTTAAAGGAAAAGCTTTCAGCTTTTCCCCATTCAGGGTGATGTTGGTGGTGGGTTTGTCCTATATAGCTTTTATTGTGTTAAGATACTTTCCTTCTATACATGGTTTGTTGAGAGTCTTTATAATGAAAGGATACTTAATTTTGTTAAATGCTTTTTATGCATCTATTGAGATAATCATCATATTTATCCCTGCTTTTGTTGATGTGGTATATTATACTTATTGATTTGCATATTTTGAAACATCCTTGCATCTCTGGGATGAACTCCACTTGATTATGGTGTATAATCTTTTTGAAATGCTGTTGTATTGTGTTTGCTAATATTTTGTTGAGGATTTTTGCATCGATGTTCATCAAGGATATTGGTCTGTAGGTTTGTTGTTGTTGTTGTGTCTTTGTCTGATTTTGGTATCAGAGTGATGCTGGCCTCATAGAATGAGTTTGGGAGAATGGTCTCTGTTTCAATTTTTTGGAATAGTTTGAAAAGAATTGGTATTAATTCTTCTCTAAAGGTTTGGTAGAATTCAGCTGTGAAGCCATTTAGTCCTGGGCTTTTCTTTGTTGGGAGACTACTGATTACTGCTTTGATTTTGTTACTCATTATTGATCTATTCAGGTTTTCTATTTCTTCTTCATTCAGTCTTGGTAGTTTGCATATGTCTGGAAATTTATCCCTTTCCTCTAGATTGTGAAGTTTGTTGGCATATAGTAGTTCATAATAGTCTCTAAGGATTCTTTGTATTTCTGTCATATCAGTTGTAATGTTTTCTTTTTTCATTTCTGATTTTTGTTATTTGGGTCTTCTCTCTCCTTATTTTAGTCTAGCTAATGGTTTGGATATTTTGTTTACCTTCTTTACAAACCAACTTTTTGTTTCATTGATTTTTTGTATTGTTTTTTGGGTCTCTATTTCATTTAGGTCTGGTCTGATCTTACTTAATTCTTCCCATCTGCTAATTTGAGGACTGGATTGTTTTTGTTTTTCAAGTTCTTTGAGGTGTAATGCTAGGTTGATTATTTGAAGTCTTTCTATTTTTTTGATGTAAGCATCAAACTTCTCTCTTAGTATTGCTTTTGCAGTATCCCATAGGTCTTGGTTAGTTGTGCTTGTATTTTCATTTGTTTCAAGGAATTTTTGATTTCCTGCTTTATTCCTTCTTTGACCCATTGGTCATTCAGGAGCATGTTGTTTAATTTCCAAGGATGTGTATAGTTTCTAAAGTATTTTTTGTTGTTAATTTCTAAATTTATTCCATTGTGGTCTGAAAATATACTTGATATGATTTCAGTCTTTTGAAATTTGTTAATAGTTGATTTGGGCTTAACATATGGCCTATCCTGGAGAATGATCTGAGTGCTGATGAGAAGAATGTATATTGTGTATTTGTTGGATGAAATGTTCTGTAAATTCCATTTGGTCTAAAGTGCTATTTAAATTTGATATTTCTCTGCTAATGTTTTGGTCTCGATATCTGTCCAGTGCTGAGAGAGACACGTTAAAGTTCCCAACTATTATTGTGTTGGGGTCTATCTCTCCCCTTAGATCCAATAACAATTGCTTTATATATCTGGGTGCTTGTGTCGGGTTCATGTATATTTTATGATTGTTATATCTTCTTGCTGCATCAATCCTTTTATTATTTTATGAGGTCCTTCTTTGTCTCTTTTTATAGTTCTTGGTTTGAAGTCTATTTTATCTAAGTATGGCAAGTCCTGCTCATTTTTGGTTTCTATTTGCATGTAATCTTTTTTTCCATTCCTTCAGTATTACTTTATGTGTGTCTTTATTGGTAACGTGAGTTTCTTGCAGGCAGCATATAGTTGGGTCTATCTTTTAAGTAGGGAATTTAATACATTTATATTCAGGGTTGTTATTGGAAGGTATTGCCTTATTCATGCCATTTTATTAATTTTTTTATGGTTTCATATTTCTTTTGTTCCTTTCTTTGCCTTTTATTGTTTGTCCTTGCTGTTTGGTGTTTTTTGTAGTGATAAGATATATTTTCTATCTCTTTCTCATTTGTGTACCTGTTCTACTAGTGGTTTTAATCATTTCTCGAGTATTTATGGTCATATATGTAGATCTTTTGCTTCCAGATGTAAGACTTCCTTGAGGATTTGTTGAAGGGCCAGTCTTGTGATGATGAATTCCTACAATTTTTGTTTGTCTGAGAAAGATACTATTTTTCCTTCATTTCTGAAGGAAAGCTGTGCTGGATATAGTATTTTTGGTTGGCAGTTATTTTCTCTCAGCACTTTGAATGTATTATCCCACTCTTTTCTGGTCTGTAGGGCTTCTGTTAAAAGTCTGCTGTTAACCTGATGGGGATTCCCTTATCGGTAATTTGACACTTTTCTCCTGCTGTTTTTAAAACTGTTTCTTTGTTTTGACTTTTGACAATTTGACTATAATGTGTCTCAGGGAAGTCCTTTTTTTTTTTTTTTTTTTTTTTTTTTTTTTTTNTTTTTTTTTTTGTCTTTTTTCTGTGTCCGGCAACGGATCGCAACCCTCAGTGTCGCCCCCACACTGGACCGGGACTGGGACTGGGACCGGCAACGGGATCGCAACCCTTGGCGTTGCTCCCGTGCCTCGCTCAGCCAGTGAGCGGTCTGTATGTGGGATCCGAACCCTCGGGCGGGAGTGCCACCGCGCTTCCCAGGCGGCGCACTATCCAGTGCGCCACCGGGCTGGCCCCTCAGGGAAGTCCTTTTTGGGTTGAATCTTTTTGGAGATGTTTGAGCTTCTTGGATCTGGGAGACCACATCTCTCCCAATGCTTGGGAAGGTTTTGGCTATTATTTCATTAAATAGGCTTTTGATGCCTTTTTCTTTCTCTTCCCCTAGTGGTACATCCATAATTTGGACGCTTGTATGCTTAAGGTTGTCAGATATATCTCATATATCTCTTAGGCTTTTTTTCATTTTTTTTTTTTCTTTTTGTCTTTTTTCGTGACCGGCAACGGATCGCAACCCTCAGTGTCACGCCCGTACCGGGCCGGGACCGGCAACGGGATCGCAACCCTTGGTGTTGCTCCCGCACCTCGCTCAGCCAGTGAGTGGCCGGTCTGTACGTGGGATCCGAAACCTCAGCGGGAGCGCCGCCATGCTTCCCAAGCGGCGCAACCGGGCCGGCCCCTTTTTTTCATTTTTTAAAACATTTCTCTCTCTCTCTCTTTTTTTTGGTCCAACTATGTTAATTCAAAAAGCCTGTCTTCCAGTTCAGAAATTCTTTCTTCTGCTTGTTCTAACCTGCTGCTTATGCTCTCAGTTGTATTTTGTTGTTGTTGAATAAATTTTTCAATTCCAGGATTTATATTTGGCTCTTTTTAAATTGTTTCTCTTTGTTGAATTTCTCATACATGTCCTGGGTTGTTTTTTAGTTTTGACTTCATTGTGACTTCTATCTATTTTTTCTTGCATCATCTTGAGCTTCCTTAAGATTGCTGTTTGGGCCCAACGACAACCACCGAGCTACCACTGGAAGCGTCCTGGGCTCTCCTGAGCTGGGGTAGTGGGGGGCTGAGGGCCTCATCCACACCCCTCCGCCCCCTGGATGAGCAACCAGCCCAGCGATGACCAGCAAGTTTCAGCAAGAAGGGCCCTGAGTTCCTGAACTGGGGTGGTGGGGGGCAAGGGCTACTGCCACATCCCCCTTGACATCCGCACCCAGCCTGGCAATGACCAAGCTGCTGCTGGAAGCCCACCAGTCTTCCATGTGGGAATGAGGGGGTGCCAAAGGCCTCAATCCCACCCCTCCTCCTTCCTCCTTCTTCCTTCCCATTTCCTTCCCCTTTCCCCTGGCCCTCTCTCTCCCAACTGCTCTACAACAATATCATAGAATGTAAAAAAAAATAATATTAATAAAATTCAAAAAAAAGATTGCTGTTTGGGATTCCTATTCAGGCATTTCACCAGCTTTCTGTTGTTTGGAGTGTGGTATTAGAGAATTGTTGTCTTCTTTTTGGGAAGTCATATTTCTCTGTTTTTTTATGCTTCTTGTATATCTACATTGATGTCTGGGCCTCTGGTGGTATAGCTGCTTCTTTAATTTTTGGTGGGGTTTTTGAGGAGACTCTTACCTGTATAAGTGTTCTATATTGATAAGTTGGGCTTTGTAGGTTTGGTTCTGGGTAAGCATGGTAGTAAGTGTTGACTTGCTCCCCATACCTTCTCCACTGGTGTGGGTGGGCTGCTGTGTCAGGAGGAACTCTGGGCTCCCAGTAAAGGTGGGCATAGATCTAGGCAACATGCACATCCTCTGCTGGTGCTGGTGGGTTTGCTGTATCAGGCAGACCTCTGAGCTCCAGGGGAAGGAGGGTGTGGACCTAGGCAACCAGCACAGGGGCACTGAGTTGGGTGGGGCTTTGAGTTCCTAGGGGATGGAGGGGATGCATCCAAGTAGTCAGTGTGCTCTCCCCATTCTCTGTTGGCACAGGTGGTTCCCCTATGCTGTGTGGGACTCTGAGTTCCTAGGGAACGACGGCATGGATCCAAGTGACCAGTGCAAAGACTGACTCAGTCCATGCCTGCTGTCTGCTGGGACAGGGGTGAGGGCATTGGGTTGGGTGGGCCTCTGAGCTCCCAGAGGGATGGGGGGTGTAGAACCAGGCAGTCAGCATGCCCCGCCCATGCTCTCCACTGGAGTATGTGGGGCCACTGGGTTGGTGGGACTCTGAGCTCCCCTGGCCCCTGTCCTCAAATTGCCATGGCCAGCAGTTGCCCAAGACTGAGGGTTGTAGGCGTGGCACCATGTATAGTTACCTGCTGGATAAATATAGTCATGTGGGCTCTTAGCCATTCCATTCACTGGGCTCACTATCTGCAAGGGCCATGTGGTTACTTTGAAGCCTGATTTGCAGGCTTCTGTGGTGAGACTACCAGCCACTGGCCCCCTCCAGCCTACCTTGTCACAGCAGTGTAGGTTATCTCCAGTCCCTGCACTGGTCCTGGTCAGGTGCTTCCCTTGTCTTCCTTTGTTGCTGTCTTGAGTTTCCAGATCTTGGGGTGGGTAGTGAGGTGGGGGGTGATGGTGTCCTCACTGTTTAGCTCGAATTTTTTGCATTAGAGTTGAGTGCTGAATACCTCTACTCAGCCATCTTGTTGGAAAAAAAAAGCATCATACATTTAAAAAATTTTATGGCTTTATCGATTTTCAATGTCCAGCAGTTACAATATTTTACTTAAAAAAAATTATTGGCTATTCTTAACTGCTTATTCTTCTAGATTAGTATTTTTCCAACTCTGTATGGCAGACCCCTTTGGTTCCAAAGAGAGAGGGATTTGATCATGAAGGAAGGCCAAACTGGCAGGCTTTGGATTACCCTCTGTGCTTTCTTCAAATAGAATAGCTTAGCTTTTATGAGGTTCATATGCCAGTAAGAAACAATTATAAAACTTAAACCATTAAAGGATATGTAAGTAAATGGAGAGATATTTATGGACATTTTTAGGAACACTTAATATTATAAATGTCAGAGGAAGGCAGCAGCGCTGAACTGGCTGGGCAGCTGCTATGCCACAGGACCCAGCTCAGGCAAGTTCCTGCCCCCCCCAAGAGGCCCAACCTGCTGACCCCCAGGCCCTGCAGCAGCACCAAAATGGCAGGGCAGCAGCTGTGCAGTGGGACCCAGCCCAGGTGAGTCCCTGCCCCACTGAGAGGCCTGACCTGCTGATCCTCAGCCTCTGGCCCCAAGGCTGCACTGCTGAATCAGCAGCCCCTGCAGGATCCAGGCCAAACACCAGGGTGGAATGAGTGGACTGTGAAACCCTCTACTACAATGACTAAACAGCAATGGAGATACTAGAAATTTGAAAAACCAAGAATGTACAACACCACTGAAGGAATATAATAACTCTCAAGTTCTAGATCCTATAGAACACGAAGTCCTTGAAATGACTGACAAGGAATTTCAAGCAACAATTCTAAGGAAACTAAATGAGATACAAGAAGACTCAGACAACACAAAGAAATGAGAAAAAGTGTACAGGACCTGAAAGAAGAAAGGTACAAAGAAATCAATGCCCTGAAAAAGAACATAGCAGAGCTTGCGGAGCTGAAGAATTCATTCAATAAAATAAAAAACACAAGAGAGTTTAACCAGCAGGGTGGAACAAGCAGAAGAGAGAATTTCTGACCTTGAAGATGGCCTGTTTGAAATAACACAGACAGACAAATAAATAAATAAATAAATAAAGAATTTAAAAAATTGAAGAAAATCTAAGAGATATAACAGAAAACCTTAAGTTCTCAACTATCCAAATCATGAGTATTTCAGAAGGGGAAAAAAAGGAAATAGCATTGAAAACATATTCAATGAAATAATAGCAGAAAACTTCCCAGGTATAGGGAAAGACACAGATCTTCATATTCAGGAGGCTCAGAGATGCCCAAACTTATTCAACCCAAACTGGTCCTCTCCAAGTCATGTTATAGTCAAATTGACAAAACTCAAAGACAAAGAGGGAATCTTAAAAGCTGCAAGAGAGAAGTGTCAAGTCACCTATAAGGGAGCCCCATCAGACTAACATCAAACTTTTCACTGGAAACCCTAAAAGCCAGAAAAGAATGGGATGATATATTCAAAATACTGAAGGAAAAAATTGCCAGTCAAGAATAGTTTACCCAGCAAGGCTATCCTTCCAAAATGAATGACAAATTGTATATTTCCCATACAAACAAAAACTGTGGGAGTTCACTACCACACAACCAACCTTACAAGAAATTCTCAAGGGAGCATTGGGTCTGGTATTTGAAAAACAATCATCACTGCCATAAATACTCAAGAAAGAACAAATCCAGTAAAACAAAAATGCTAACAATAAAGAGAAAAAAAGCATACCTACCATCCCAAGGAACCAACAAACACAGAAGACAAACAGTAAATCAGAAAGAAAGGAAGAAAAGATTTAAAACAGCCAAACAAAATCAATAAAACACCAGGAGTAAATCAACACCTTTCAATAATAACTCTTAATGTAAAAGGATTCAATTTCACATTGAAAAGACACAGACTGACTGACTGGATTAAAAAGATGGACCCAATAATATGCTGCCTTCAAGAGACTCACTTCTCATGTAAAGACACATATAGACTAAGTGAAATGATGGAAAAAGACATACCATGCAAATAGAAATGAAAAATGAGCTGGAGCAGCTATTCTTATATTAGATAAGATAGACTTTAAACCAAAAACCATAAAAAGAGATAAAGAAGGCCACTATATAATGATAAAAGGATCTATCCATCAAGAAGACATAACTATCATAAATATATACGCACCCAACATTGGAGCAGCTGGATTTATAAAGCAAACACTATTAGATCTAAAGAAACAGATAGAAACTAATACCATAATAGCGGGGGATCTGAACACCCCATTCTCAACATTGGACAGATAACCTAGGCAAAAAATCAACAGCGAAACACAAGACCTAAACAATACTTTAGACCGAATGGACTTGGCAGATATCTACAGAACATTCCATCCAACAACCTCAGAATATTCATTCTTCTCATCAGCACATGGAACATTCCCCAGGATACAACACATGTTAGGTCACAAATCAAGTCTCAAAAAATTAAAAAATTGGAATTATTGCATGTATTTTTTCAGAACACAATGGATTAAAACTAGAAATCAATACAAACAAAACTCTGGAAACTATACAAATACACAGAAATTAAATAACATTCTACTTAATGACATATGGGTCCAAGAATAAATGAAACAGGAAATCAAAAAATTTCTTGAAACTAATGAAAATAATGACACATCATACCAAAACCTGTGGGATACTGCAAAAGCAGTACTAAGGGGGATATTTATCACATTATTAAATGCTTACTTCAGAAAAATGGAAAGATGGCAAGTAAACAACCTAATACTTCAACTTAGAGAACTAGAAAAACAAGAACAATCCAAACCTAAAGTTAGTAGACAGAAAGAAATAATCAAGATCAGAGCACCCCCAAAATGATACAAAAGATCAATGAACCAAAAGTTTGTTTTTTGAAAAGATAAATAAAATTGAGAAACCATTAGCAAGGCTAAATAAAAGAGAGAAGACACAAATAACAAAAATTAGAAATGAAAAAGGTGATATTACAACTGATACCTCAGAAATACCAATAATCATTAGAGACTACTATAAACAACTATATGCCAACAGATTTGAAAATCTGGAGAAAATGGATAAATTTCTGGAGACACACAAACTACCAAGACTGAGCCAAGAAGACAAAGAAAATCTGAACAGACCAATAATAATCAAAGAGATTGAAGCTGTAATCAGCAGTCTCCCAACAAAGAAAAGCCCAGGACTGATGGCTTTACTGCAGGATTCAACCAAACATTCAAAGAACATTCAATACCAATTCTCTACAAACTATTCCCCCAAATTGAAACAGAGGCCATTCTCCCAAACTCATTCTATGAGGCAAACATCACCCTGATACCAAAATGAGACAAAGAAACAAGAAAAAATGAAAAATACAGGCCAATATCTTTGATGAATATAGATGCGAAAATCCTCCATAAAATACTAGCTAATAGAATACAGCAATACATACATAAAAGTATACACCATGATCAAGTGGAATTCATCCCAGGGATGCAAGGTTAGTTCAACACATGCAAACCAATAAATGTGATATGCCACATCAATAAAATCAAACACTAAAACCATATGATCATCTCTACACATGCTGAAAAAGCATTTGACAAAATTCAACATTCATTCATGATAAAGAATTAAAGCCATATATGACAAAGCCACTGCCAATATTATCTTGAATGGGGATATTTTCCCTTAAGAACAGAACAAGACAAGGATGCCCACTCTCGCCACTCGTATTCAACATAGTATTGAAAGTATGAGCCAGAGCAATCAGGGAAGAGAAGGAAATAAAGGGCATCCACACTAGAAAAGATGAAGTCCAAACTGTCCCTGTTTGCAGATGATATGATTCTACATATAGAACAGCCTAAAGACTCTACAAAAAGCTCTTAGGGTTGATAAATAATTTTAGCAAAGTTTCAGGATACAAAATCAACACACAAAAATCAGCAGCATTTCTTTTTTTTTTTTTTTTTTTTTTTTTTTTTTTTTTTTTTTTTTTTTCCG
>NW_007730497.1:10045-140493 GCF_000696425.1 Galeopterus variegatus | reverse complement strand
CAATCCCCGGTGTGGCTCCCGGCGCCGCGCGCGGCCGGTGAGGGGGAGCCGGTCTGTATGTGGGATCCGAACCCTCGGACAGGAGCGCCGCCGCGCTTCCCAAGCGGCGCACTATCCAGTGCGCCACTGGGCCGGCCCAAAAATCAGCAGCATTTCTATACTCCAACAATGAAGTAGCAGAAAAAGAAATTAAGAAAGGCAGCCCATTTATAATAGTCACCAAAAATATAAAATCCCTAGGAATAAAGTTAACCAAGGATGTGAAAAATCTCTATGATGAGAACTACAAACCACTGTTGAGAGAAATTTAAAAGGACACAAGAAGATGGAAAGATATCCCATGCTCCTGAATTGGAAGAATTAACATTGTAAAAATGTCCATACTACCCAAAGCAATCCACAGATTCAATGTAATCTCCATCAAAATTCCAATGACATTTTTCTCAGAAATGGAAAAAATAATCCTAACATTCATATGGAATAACAAAAGACCACAAATAGCCAAAGCAATCCTGAGCAAAAAAAATAAATCTGGAGGCATAACACTACCTGACTTTAAACTATAGTACAAAGCTATAGTAACCAAAACAGCATGGCAGTGACATAAAAATAGACACACAGACCAATAGAACAAAACAGAGAATCCAGAAATCAACCCAATACACCTACAGTCATCTGATCTTCAACAAAAGCACCAAGTCTACACACTGGGAAACAGACTGCCTCTTCAGCCAATGGTGCTGGGAAAACTGGATATTCATATGTAGGAGAATGAAACTAGAGCTGTATCTCTCACCATATACCAAGATCAACTCAAAATGGATTAAAGAATTAAATACATATTATGAAACAATAAAACTCTTTAAAGAAAACACAGGGGAAACACTCCATGAAATAGGATTGGGTACAGACTTCATGAATACAACAAAAAGCAAACCACCAAAGCACAGGTCACAAAAGGAAAAATAAACAAATGGGAGTATATGAAACTAAAAAGATTCTGCACAGCAAAATAAGCAATTAACAGAGTGAAAAGACGACTAACAGAGTGGGAGAAAGTATTTGCAAAATATACATCTGACAAAGGATTAATATCCAGAATACACAAGAATCTCAAACAACTTAACAGTAAAAAAATAAGTAACCCAATTAAAAAATGGGCAAAAGAGCTGAATACATATTTCTCAAAGGAAGATATATGAATGGCCAACAGACACATGAAAAAATACTCAACATCACCCAGTATTTGGGAAATGCAGATCAAAACCACTTTGAGATACAATCTCACTCCAGTTAAGATGGCTAATATCCAAAAGACTGAGAATGATCAATGCTGGTGAGGTCGTGGAGAAAAAGGAACTCTCCTTCACTGTTGGTGGGACTGCAAAATGGTGCAGCCTTTAGGGATAATGTTCTGGAGGTTCCTCAAAGAATTACAGAGAGATCTACCATATGACCCAGCTATTCCACTGCTGGGTACATACCCAGAGGAATGGAAATCAGCATGTCATGGGGTTTCTGTACTCCCATGTTTATTGCAGTGATATTTACAATAGTCAAGAGTTGAAACCAGCCCAAATGTCCATCATCAGATGAGTGGATAAGGAAACTGTGGTATATCTACACAATGGAATACTACTCTGCTATTAAAAAAAAAAAAGAAATATTACCATTAGCAGCAACATGGACGGAGACTAAGAGAAAATTATATTAAGTGAAATAAATCAGGCACAGAAAGAAAAATACCACATATTACCACATATTTGTGGGAGTTATAAATGAATAAATAAATAAATAAATATACAAACAAATAAACGGGGGTGGAAAGAAGGCACAGCAATCACAATTCCTTGAACTTGTTAGGATAAGTGAACAGATATGATGTTGATGGGGGGAGGGGAAAGAGGGAGGGGGAAAAGAGGAATTGGTAAAAGACATGAAAATCAACTACATATTGATAAAGTAAAATAAAAAAATCAATATATTTAAAAAAATATTATAAATGTCAATCTCCCCCAGCCCTTGACACCTGCCATTGAACTATAGATTTAATGCAATGGTGACATATATCCCAACAATTCTTTTGGATGGAACCTGTCGGGTTAATTTTAATATTTATGTGGAAGATAAAAGGGCCAAGAATGGCAAAGATTCTTCTGAACAAGAATAGGGAGGAGAGATTAGTTCTTTATATGTTAAGATTTAGTATAAAGCTACAGTAATTAAAACAGTGTTTTTAGGAAGGGATAGTTAACCAATACAACACGACAGAGAGCCTAGAAACAGACCTGGTGTATGGAAATTTAGTAAATAATGAAGGTAGCATGGCAGATCAATGGAGAAATGGAACTGGGACAATTGGTTATCCACATGGGAAAAAAATTGCATCCCTACCTCATATCATACAAAAATTTCCAATTCTATATCAACTTAAACATCAAAAGCACATATCTTATACTTTTATATGAAAATATGGATATTTATTCTGACTTCAGAGTATGAGTATTTTTTAAGGCACAAAATGATATTCTTACAGTAAATTTTAATAAATTCTACTATATTAAAATTAAGAACTTCTTCTATTCATTTAGATTCTTTAATGTGAAAAGACAAGATACAAACTGGTAGATGATATTTGCAAAATATCAACCAATAAAGGAAGAGTATCAAGAATATATAAAGAATTTCTGACAAAAAAAGACAAACCAATAAAAAAATAGACAAATTACAAATATGCATGTCACAGGCAAAAAAATATATGGTTCATAAACATATGAAGAGATGCTCAACTTCACTCCTATTTGGAGAAATGCAAAGTGAGACCACAGTGAGATAAAATTTGAAAACATGATAAAATATACATAATATAAAATTTACCATTTTAGGCAGTTTAAAGTGTACGATTCACTGGCATTAAGTATGCTCACAATGCTGTAGAATGATCACCACTATCTAACTCCAGAACTTTTTCATTAACCCAAGAGGAAACCTCATACCCATTAAGAATTCACTCTTCATTACAACTTTCCTCCAGCCCCTGGCAACCATCTATATGCTTTCTGTCTCTGTGCATTTGACCATTCTGTGTATATGATATCATGGAAACATATAGTATGTAGCCTTTTTGTCTGGCTTCTTTCACTTAGTATAATGTTTTAAAGGTTCATTCCTGTGGTAGCACATATCAGTACCTCATTCCTTTTTATCACTGAAAGAAATTCCACCATATGGATATACCACATTTGTTTATCCATTCATCAGATGATGGATGTTTGGGTTGTTTCCACCTATTGGCTATTGTGAATAGTGCTGTTATGAACATTAGAAAGATAACACTTGAGGACAAATACTTGATAGTATTAGAGAGACCTGTTCAATGGTATGTTAATGATAGGAGTATAAATTTATTTAACCATGCTGGAAAACACCTTGGCATTATCTCATGAAATTGAACATTCACATCCTCTATCATTCAGCAATTTCACTCCCAGGTATATATACCCAAGTGAAACTTTAGCATATAGATACCAGGAGACATATACAAGAAAGTCAACAGCAGTACTGTTCCGAAGTGCAAAAAACCCCAGTCACTCAAGTGTGTATCAAAAGCCATTCTGGGTGACATTGGCAAGATGGCCAACTAGAAGACCCTAGGACTCATCTCTCCAACAGCCATTTCTTTCAAGGAGATAAGCTCTAAAAGGAAGGAAATAAATGGAGCAGTAGTGGAGGTTGAGATTTTCTTTTTTAAAATGGGAGAAAAAATGACATGCTTGTATGCTGAAGCACTGATTCTATGGAAAAGGAAAAAAACAGTTAAGAATTGATGGAGAATCTAATTTCTCAGATGCTTAGCCTCACTGTCTCCCACTTCTGAAAGACACTGTACATACTCTTCAGTTTTAAGTTTTACCTATCCTTCACTTGCCCTTCTTAAACTGCTGGATCAAATAGAGTATATCGACTGAGTACCCAAAGGATATTGGCTTTACCTTTTTGTACTTCCAATAGAGAATGATTGGTTCACCTTCCATATCTTCACAGAAATCAGATCCAATTTACTATATGCCTTCATTCATAGGTTATTATACAGCACTCAAAATGAATGAACTACAGTTACGTGCAAAATGTTGAACGAAAAAGGCAAGTAGAAGATGACTGCATGCAATATCACATCCTTTTTTTAGAAAGTTTAAATACAAGCAAAATTAAATACGTTACTTAGACACACTCTTTATGTGATAACACATGCACAAATACAAAATTCAGGACAATGATGACTTTTGGGAGGAAAACAGGAGGACAAGAAGAAAACAAGTCCACTGGTTTTCTTCTAAATCACTGGTGATCTAAATCACTGGTGATCTTCTAGTTCAGTGGTTCTCAAACTCTAGTGTTCATCAGGATCACTTGGAGAGCTGGTTAAAGCCTAGATTGTTACACCTCACCCCCAGAGGTTCTAATTCAGCAGGTGAGGCCTGGGGCCTAAGAATTTGCATTTCTGAAAAAGTACTGTGTGCTGCTAGTGCTGCTGTTCTGGGGACCACACTTTTTTTTTTTTTTTTTTTTCCCTACTGATCCTGGGGACCACACTTTGAGAACCACTTCTAGTTCTTAAATTAGATTATGGGTTCACAGGTGCTCCATTCCATTTTATTATTAAGTGTATATACAATTTTAACTAAATGAAAAAAGAAAAAGCCGATCCTAGACTAAAGATGAGAATATGTAATAAACAAGGGATTAATATTAATCCACTTCTGGGCTCCTGAGGTCTCCCCTTAAAAAAGCTAGAGTTCCGTTACTAAAAGACAACTTGAAAAACACCAGTCTAGAAGAACTTCCAGACCATTTTAAAGGAAAACTAACTACTTTTAAGAAATAAATTTGAAAACTACTTCTTTCTCATGTACACAGTGACAACATTGAGGCATTCCACCTCCCTGGATCTCAATATTCTTTGGAAAGAATTTGGCAGATCACAAATTTATCTCTTTTGTTGATTCAACAAAAATTGTGTTTAGAGAAAAGATTTCCTCTACTTTTTCAGTTCTCACCCTTTCCTCAGGTGCTCTAGATAATTATTTTTTCTTCCTCTCTTCCCCTCCAGATTCACTTAGTAAAATTTAGATAACACTCAGACATTGACTAGGGTATATGTAGAGGCCATACTCTGTCTGGCAATGTGCCAGCCACTGACGGGGTTTTGAGAAAGGCCTGAACATAAAATCCTGGCTCACAGAAGCTCAGCCTAGAGAGAGAAACAGATCCATCAATATAAAATTAGGACCCAAAGCAGGAAATACAGGATGTTATACAAAGGTGTCTTCCTATAGACCTTCCTAAACCCAGGTCTTCTAAGCTACGCCTATCATCTCTCTGCCGAGTTTCCGTCCACGGGACCCACTCTCGTCTTGGCGTTTAGCCGGCGCAGGGAGGAGGCGTGGGCGGGGCGATAGCGGGCCGGTGCTCGGGGCCGGATTTCATTGGCTTTCCGGCCGGAAGCCGCGGCGCGCCCGGCTGCGCATGCGCCCCTCACACGTGCTTTCAGAAGGCCGCCTCCACCACTTGGCCGGCTGGCGTCATGCTGCGTATTTCTGTCCTCCGGCTGCTAGGACGCAGTGGGGCCAGTAGGGTCTCTCTCCTGCAGGACTCTGGCCCACGCCACTACGGTTCGAGCTCTCTCGGTGCCCGCGACGATGCTCGCGAAGCGCGAGCCTACTTCACCACACCCATTTTCTACGTGAACGCGGCGCCGCACATCGGGCACCTGTACTCGGCGCTGCTGGCGGACGCCCTGTGCCGCTACCGTCGCCTCCGGCTTCCCAGCACCGCCGCCACGCGATTCTCCACTGGGACCGACGAGCACGGGCTGAAGATTCAGCAGGCAGCAGCCTCTGCGGGCGTGGCCCCAACCGAGCTGTGTGACCGAGTTTCTGCTCAGTTCCAGCAGCTTTTCCGGGAGGCTGGCATCTCCTCCACCGACTTCATCCGCACCACGGAGGCTCGGCACCGGGTGGCTGTACAGCACTTCTGGGAGGTGCTGGAGGACCGGGGTCTGCTTTACAAGGGACTCTATGAAGGTTGGTATTGCGCTTCCGATGAGTGCTTCCTGCCTGAGGCCAAGGTCACCCAGCAGCTGGGCCCGTCGGGGGATTTGTGTCCTGTATCTCTGGAGAGCGGGCATCCAGTCTCTTGGACCAAGGAAGAAAACTACATTTTCAGGCTTTCCCAGTTCCGGGAACCGCTCCAGCGGTGGCTGCGGGGCGACCCACAGGCAATCACCCCTGAGCCATTTCATCACGCAGTTCTTCAGTGGCTGGAGGAGGAGCTGCCCGACCTATCCGTGTCTCGCAGGAGTAGCCACTTACACTGGGGAATCCCGGTGCCTGGGGACGACTCACAGACCATCTACGTATGGCTAGATGCCTTGGTCAACTACCTCACTGTAATTGGCTACCCAAATGCTGAGTTCGAATCTTGGTGGCCGGTCACCTCTCATATCATAGGTAAGGACATTCTCAAGTTCCATGCCATCTATTGGCCTGCCCTTCTCTTAGGGGCCGGCATGAGCCCGCCACATCGCATCTATGTCCACTCCCATTGGACGGTCTGTGGCCAAAAGATGTCCAAGAGCTTGGGCAACGTGGTGGATCCCAAGACTTGCCTTGACCGCTATACTGTGGATGGCTTCCGTTACTTTCTCCTTCGTCAGGGCGTCCCCAACTGGGATTGTGACTACTACGATGAAAAGGTGGTTAGGTTGCTGGACTCCGAACTGGCAGATGCCTTGGGAGGTCTCTTGAACCGATGCACTGCCAACAGAATAAATCCTTCTGGGACATACCCAGTCTTCTGCACCACCTGCTTTCCCAGGGAGCCAGGGTTGATGGGGCCATCAATTCGTGCTCAGACAGAGGACTATGATCTGGTGAGCGCTGTGGCTACTTTGCCCAAACAGGTAGCAGACCACTATGATAACTTTCAGATCTATAAGGCTCTGGAGGCAGTGTCTAGCTGTGTCCGGCAAACTAACGGTTTTCTCCAAAGGCATGCACCGTGGAAGTTGAACTGGGAGAGCCCAGTGGATGCTCCCTGGCTGGGTACTGTGCTTCATGTGGCCTTGGAATGCTTGCGGGTCTTTGGAACTTTACTCCAGCCTGTCACCCCAAGCCTAGCTGACAAGCTGCTCTCCAGGCTGGGGGTCTCTGCCACAGAGAGGGGCCTTGGACAGCTCTATTTCTTGCCTCGATTCTATGGACGTCCATGCCCTTTTGAAGGGAGGAGGCTGGGACCTGAAACTGGACTTTTGTTTCCAAGACTGGACCAGTCCAGGGCTTGGCTGGTAAAAGCCCATAGGACCTAGAAACTGAGTTATTGGCTATTTTATTTTATGTTATTTTTCATTTTCAGGAAAGTTATAAGAGTACAAGTGTTTTCTAAAGTGTTGCACCAAATGAGCATACAATCTTTGTCACTGTGAAAAGAGATTTGCAGCCTTTTAGGTGCCTACCCATCCCACTCCTTCATTTACCTGTGCCCATTAACCACTGTCTTTTACTCACCAGTGTGTCTGAGATGTCTCCAAGAGAAGGATTGGTAAGAGACAATGTTGCTGATAATACTATTCCTTTTCATTGTGGCTCCGTCCAAACCACAGTTGTGTTATTTGTCCAAACTACCTCTTATGACTTGTTTTTCATCAGGATATTTCTTGGGCTTAGTGCAGTGACTCCTTTTATTGAGAGTTGGGGTTAGAGGTCCTCTACCTCAGCTTTTACAGGGTAGCCCAATTTGGTGATACATGTTGGGTCTCCTGTTAAAAAGATATTCTATTAAAGCTATAAAAACCAGTGTCCTGTACCAGATAATTTTTGCCCATGTTCATTCTTTAAATTCCTACAGCTAGGACTCCCTACTTTGTTAGTTAAAATAGTCCAACAGTTGTGTTTTGTAATATTACACTTTAACCAGTAGATGGCTCTAGTCCCACACATTTAATTAAGATTGAAGTTTCAGAATATTTAAAATAAATTAGTTTTCTGCTTTCTAATTTTGCAAATCTTTCAATTTTTATTGCTTTTCTTAAAATAAGGAATGACTGTTTGCAACCACTGCTCTTTTAACAGAAAGCAATAAAAAACTCAGAATCCTCAGTTTTTTCCAGACTACTGAAAAGTGACACTCTATTAAATGTTTAGTAAGCTAATAAGTAAATGTACTAAGTTATTTATATGATAAATTATAAAGCTCTCTTGAGATATTTGGTATGTTGAAAGTTTTAAACTTTAATAACATTAGGGTACAGGTCTGATTAGAAATCTGTAAATAGTTTAAGAGGGCAATATTTTCTATTTCTTATAGTCTTTATTATTCACATACATAATTTACCTCATGTGATTTCTTTTGGCCAATTAGGATCTATAATACAATATAGAAATTATGTAATAGTTATTATAAATGTTAATGCATTTACTTTCAAGTAGTTTTTATTGATTCTTTTGCTCTTTAACTTAAGTTATTAAAATTTAAAAGTTTAAGTACCTTATTCAGATCTGTTCTATTGCATTTGTTGAAGGTGATGGTGAAGGGAGGAAATGATCAATGCTCCGGGAATCTCAAACTGCATTTAGGGATCTTTCAAGGCTCCGTAAGAGAACATCACAGAGAAGATGTTAAGATATCCGTTTATACAGTGACTACAACATAGTAAGCCAGTGTTATATCTCTAAGTGATTGGACAGCTAGGCCAAAATTTAAAATGAGAACTTGCTTTGGAATATCCATTCTAAGTATGGTAGCAAGCAGAGGGCTAACTATGAAGTAAACTATTGTGGTGGGTAGTTCCAGATTTATTGTAGGTGCCACCATTCAGCTCCAGTTTCTGCTTATTAATCAGTGAGGTGAGGGATTTACAGTTGCTTGGAAACACTGCTCGGAAAAGAATGCTTGAAGGCATTCTAAAGTGGAAGGACCATTTCCACAAGTGTTCATTCAGACTCTCCCTATTCTTCATAATTCTGGGCTTTCCATATGACATATTCTAGTTACCAGCTGAATTACTAGGGCAGACTACTGGGGCATAGGATGGAGTGTAGTATCTTCTATGGCTGGATAGAGCAGAGAGTGGTGAAAGATGGCATGTGTTTACATGGATGAAGGAAAACAGATTTGGATATCCTCCGCATCTGAACTGCCCTGATGGCAGTGTTATAGTTCCTGCTGTTGATGGAGACACAGTATCTTTTACTTGAATGATCTTTCCTATGGCATAATGTTGGTGAATACACTGGACCTAGGCTTGTTGGAGGGTGTTAATGGAGTTCTTTTTTGCAGTCTGCCATTTGTGCAGGCACTTAAGTAGCTACCAGGATATTTGTGGTACTGGAGGGCACAAGAAAATAGGGAAACCACAGGAGAGGATATAATTACAGAAGACAGGATATTTTGAGTGGAGGAGTGTAGTAGGTTGGATCTGACTTCTCTGGTATATTAGTACATTTTGTGTTGCTATAACAGAAATACCTGAGACTGGGTAATTTATAAAGAACAGAGGTTTATTTGGCTTATGATTCTGGGACAGCTGCATCTGGTGTGGGCCTCAGGCTGCTTCTACTCATGGCAGAAAGTGGCAGGCAGCTGGCAAGTACAAGCAGATCATGTGGCGAGAGGAAGCGAGAGAGAGAGAGAGAGAGAGGGGAGGTGCCAGGGTCTTTTAAACAACCAGCTCTTGTGGGAACTAATAAAACTCACTCATTACTCCCCCCACCTAGGGAGAGCACTAATCCATTCATGAGGGATCCACCCCCATGACTCAAACAGCTTCCAGCACTGCCACATTGGGAATCAGATTTCCATATAAGTTTTGGTGGGGACAACATATCCAAACTCCATCATTCTGCCCCTGGCCCCCCAAAACTCATGTCCCGCTCACATACAAAATATAATTATTCCATCCCAACAGTCACAAAAGTCTTAGCTTGTTCCAGCACCAACTTCAAAGTCCAAAGACAAAAGCAAAAGTCCTTTCAGCTGTGAACCTGTAAAAATCAAAGACAAATTTACCTACTGCCAAGATACAATGGTGGAACAGACATTGGGTACCTGTTCCCATTCCAAAAGGGATGAATTGGCCAGAAGAAAGGAGAAATAGGCCCCAAACAAGTCCAAAACCCAGCAGGGCAGACATTATGTCTTAAAACTCCAAAATAATCTTCTTTGACTCCAAGTCCTGCATCCTGGGCACAATTGGGCATTTGGGCCTCCACAACCTTGGGCAGCCTCCTTCCCACAGCTCTGCCAGGTGTGGCCCACTGGGCAGTGCTGGTGCCTGTAGCTTTTCCAGGCTGGTGTTGTAAGTTACCAGTGGCCTTACAGATCTGGGGTCCTGGTGGCAGCCCCACTGCCTTGGCTCTACTAGACATTTCCCTGGTGGGGGCTGTCTGTGGGGGCTCCGACCCCAATTTTCTGCTCCACACTGCAACGAGTCTCTGCCTGGGCTCCCAGGCTTTTCCATACATCCTCTGGTGATATGAAAGGTGAACCAGCTGGATTCTCTGTAGTGGGCAAAATAGGTAAAGCAAATATCCTTTGGGTACTCAGTTGATGTGGTTGATTTGATCCAGCAGTTTAAGAATGGCAAAGGGCAGATAGATGAAATTTAAAACTGGAGGGCATGTATTTCCAAGAGGGGGTATTCTAACCACTTCTGGGAGAAGATGATAAATTTGTAGAGCTCTAAGAATCCCCCTGCTCCAGAACTATTAATACCTTATCTGGCATCTTGTGGATCCTTTGACTAAAAGAAGTTTGATGCAAGTACTACCCTAGAGGCTCTTAAATATTCATTTTGGTATATTCCTGGAGGCATGTTGCAGGAGATTAGAGCACTGCCTAGATTAAGCGTTCATGGGATGTCACATTAGAGAGTAGTAACAAGATGTGAACTCCTAATATCTATGAAGTCACGTAAGAAGTAGTGGGCAATGCATATGTTAAGTGGCACTATTGTATACTGGAAGGCTATTCCACAAGTGAGCTCATAGATTAGGCACCTCAGAAATCTGAAGACCTGTGGCTATAGGCAGGAGCAAGAAACATACACAATCTCTGATTTCACTGCAACCTCACAGTTATTCTGGAAGTAGACCTCATTATTTTTCTTAAGGACATGTGGACCCTTTAAGGCCTATGAAGAGCCTAATAAATTGAATATGAAGTTGATGACAAAGTACTGGAGAAAGGCCTAGGTCAGAATATGGGCCCTGGGCACAGACCTTTTTATGTTCTTTGCAAGGTTGTACACCTGTGATTGGGACATAGTGCTTTAGATCTGGTAAGTTCCAACACTGAGATGAAGCCAGTAGTTGGTCAGGTTGTGGGCCTCCAATGAGTTTGACTTATCATGATGAAATAGTAGCAGGTGAGACAGTTTCAAGCATTCAACATGTTTCTCCTTGGGCATTATGATATAGTTTCCTGAATCTCTGACTGCCCCACTTCTAACAAGTATGTAGTGGCAGTGTTCATCTTCAGTAGTGTACCTTTGTGTTATGGGGGAGGCAAAGGCCTCTTGCTAAGAATAGGTCCATAAAACTACTGTATGACAACCTGTAATTGCTTCTTGGAGGCAATTCCCCACTATGCATGGTTCTACCAGATAGATATAGAACAACTCTTCTTATCGGTGAGGTCTGAGGTGCTGTAAAGTTGGGGGGTCCTTGTCTTGTCTTTTGCCAGACAGTGAATATCAGTGGACCTAAAAGGGTGTGGACATATTGACAGCCATGTGTCTATTTTTGCAGCAAAGGTTTACTAGTTCAAAGAGCTTAAGGGGAGCTAGTGCACCTGGGGCAAAGGTTAGGGTAACCAAGAGCACAGGTTCTAGAATAAAGCCTTTAGAAGAAAGCCTTAGAGTCCCTGGCAAAACTAAGACAGTATGAAATATGTTATTTAAGCACAACACAACTGACTCTGCCTCCTCCTCTTAAAGGAACTTTGGATAGGATTGGTTAACTCTCATCAAGAGGAGCACTCCAAATTGGGAGGTTAATATTACTGGAAAGCCTAGCACAGTATCAACCAAGTTAATTAAGGTTAAATAGTGGGGATTTTAACCTTTCAAGTAGAGTGTCTTATTCTTTCTGGAGCTAGAGGATAGGAGAAGCCCAGACTAAACTACCTTTCTATATCACCAATAACTACTTTGAGCAGAGGGGAAGGGACTAACCAATTTAGCAGTGAAATTGGCTAGTTTTTAGATAGTCTATTCTGTGTACAAAGTAGATCTTCTGAATTAAGGGAACATCTAACATGGAATAATTGATCATATTTAAATACCCTGTTTAGGACTGTATGATATTAGTCAATTTCTACTTATATTTTCATGATGAGGAAAGGGAATTGAGAGGAACTACATACCAAGAGGATCTTCCTACGGCCCTGACAACTAGAAATAACATACACTCTACTGTGCCTCTTCTCATGAGTAGCTACTGGGAAGCTCAGCCATACCTGGATCTTCACCAAAGTAAGGAAGTCTGTTGTATAGAAGTTTCATCCTTGGTCAGTTTATTCATCATAAATTCTAAAGTTCACAGCTCCTCATTTAAGAACAGAATGGTGTGAGATTTCAGGATGTTTCAAGAAACCAAGTGTGTCATCTGCAAGACGAAAATTATAGCTCCAAAGAGAGATGATTCCTTCTCTTGAGTAAGTAAGGATTTTGAATGAAATACCTGCAGAGGGCCTGAAAGACTCACTGGATAAGCTGGAGGGACAGCTGTGGAGGGAATAATTGTGCAAATGGAGTACGCCACCTTTCTTAGTGTGTGGTATGGGGAAAATGGTACTGACCTTCCTATGCTACCCTGTACTACCACTCTTAGGCCATGCCTTGCGCATGTATCCCTTATTAGTTGAGAGTCATTCGTTTATGAGATTTTTAACAGGAGAATGAAACTTCAAAAACTAGATTATGATTGACTTAGAGATTGAAATCATCATAATATTCTCTTAATTCAGTACATTCAATACAAATATGACAAATTACACATTCTTTTTCTGATTAAAATATTTTTAAAAGGGTAATAATTTTTACCTTGGAATACATTAAATAAAGCAGTTTTAGTAGTTTGGCTTACTTTGAACTAATCTAGAAGTTTCTATTGGTTAAAAAGATATAGATATTAAAAATATAAAGTTAATAAGTATGTTTACGTTTTAGGCTAATCACTAAAATAATACAAGTAGAGTATTTTTTTCAAGCCAGATGAAAAGACTAAAGAAGACTTAATGAAAAGACTAAAGAAGACTTAATGCAACTAAAAGCAGGAAGGAAGAAAAATGGACAAAGAAAAAGGAAAAATGTGGTAAGGGAAAACCTACAATATGATGGCAGAAATAAATACAAATATATCAGTAATTGTGATAAAATAAAACTTCATTATATGAATAAAACTTCATTTATTCCTGCCAAAAGACAACAGTACTCATGATTAAATTTAAAAAGCTAGCTGTATATGCAGTTAAAAGGGATATACTTAAACACAGCAGAAAATAAGACATACAAGGAAAGAAACACTAGGCATATATTAACCAAAAGAAAGCTAGTATAGCAATATTGATGTTAGACCTATCTATACTGAGGGGAAAACCATTACCAAAGATAAAGTGGAACTTAATATAAAATGAATAACATACCAGCAAATTATAACAATATGAACTTGTGTGATCTAACAACATAGCCTCAAAATGTAAAAGACTAAAATTGAAAATTACAAGAAATGTTCAAGTCCGCCAAAAAAATGAAACTGCTACTCATGGCTTCAGCTAATCCATGCAATGAGAAAGTAAAAATATAACAACTTATACTAGACATAACCATTTCAATCTTAAATGCTTATTACCAAGTGTATCACTGCTAAGTGTAGGAAAAAGATGATAGTAGGCAAGGTTTTGTGACTCTAAAACTTTACCTTTTTCTATGCATGCCTCTGTGAAAATAACTTGCTTTTAAATGGAACTGTCAAGCCAAATATATCTGTTCAGTAAGTCCTCTCAATGGGCTCTTAAAAGGGGAGAATCCCATGGCCATAATTTCATGAAATTTTCTTTCTTTCTTTTTTTTTTAATTTCGTGAAATTTTCTAATTTAATTGTTAACTAATAAGCGAAGGTGAAGGGAGAAAACCAACAGTTCTGCGTTCCTTATTTGTGTTCTTTCATTTACTTTTCCCATCAACCCTATGAGGTATTATTATTCTTTTTATGTTTAAGTGTTGAGAAACTGAGGCACAAAGAGATTAAGTAACTATGGTTATACAGCTTGTGAAAAAAGACAGCCTAGGCTCAAACTTGTTCGATGCCAGAGACTCAATACCACCTTTAGCACCAACACCACAATCAGTCAGTGGATATATTCTGAGAGCATTATTTTAAGTATTGTGGGGAAGAGGAAGTAGTGTAATCAGATCCGTAGATCTGAAGATGAAAAGTCTAAATAAGAACCTTTAATGGAAATATATCAATTAGTATTTCAAGATGAGTAATTAGTTTCTTTTTTTTTGTTTTTGTCTTTTTTCCGTGTCCGGCAACGGATCGCAACCCTCAGTGTCGCCCCTGTACCGGACCGGGACCGGCAACGGGATCGCAACCCTCGGTGTTGCCCCCGCGCCTCGCTCAGCCAGTGAGCGGGAACCGGTCTGTATGTGGGATCCGAACCCTCGGCGGGAGCGCTGCCGCGCTTCCCAAGCGGCGCACTAGCGCAGTGCGCCACCGGGCCGGCCCCGAGTAATTAGTTTCTTGATAGCTGAATTATGAAATAGAGGAGTGTCAAAATAGAAACTTATAAAACATACTTA
This sequence comes from Galeopterus variegatus, assembly GCF_000696425.1. NCBI lineage: Eukaryota > Metazoa > Chordata > Mammalia > Dermoptera > Cynocephalidae > Galeopterus > Galeopterus variegatus. The sequence goes on along the minus strand of NW_007730497.1, from coordinate 125,633 downwards.
ACTTTATCATGAAATATGGTTTATTTCACTTTTGGTTTCAATAGTTTCTTTTATATCCTAAACCTGCTTATGTGTGCTGGTGTATATTAAAATTTTTGATAACTGTATAGTCTCTATTTTTCCTTATTTTCAGAATGACGTTCCAAATTCTAGAGTCCATTTTACTAATTAATACTTTAAATACACATTTACCTCTAACCATGAAAACATATCAATATTCAAAAGTTTTATTTTAATTAACTATTATAGTAACAAATCCAGAGAATTATATTAGAGGTCACAAACACTGAAACTTTTTCATTTTGTACATACAGTTTTAGAACAAAGGAACTTATTAAGACTAAACTATTTACTAATAATTTAAGTTCTATGAATTTACTGAACATTTATTACTACATACTTATGACATCTTACCTAAGAAGCCTGCAGAAACCAGATTAAATGCCCTTTGACTGCAGTTATTACCAAAGCAAATACCACCCCATTAGCTAAAATGCCACACACAATGGAAAATTCCTGACAAATTATGTGCCATATCACAGTCAAGACGTGTTCTTACCTCCCCAAACTAGCATATTTTAGGATTATCTTCAAAAGTCATTTGCTATAGAAATTTATAAAGGCTTTCATAAAGAACCTTCAATTCTGGTAAATTGAAATTGCTTCATTAACTTCTTTTTTTTATTTTTATTTTTTTTCCTTTTTGTCTTTTTTTCATGACCGGTAACGAGATCGCAACCTTTGGTGTCGTGCCCGTACTGTGACCGGCAACAGGATTGCAACCCTCGGTGTCGCGCCCGTACCGCGCTCAACCAGTGAGCGGACCGGTCTCTATATGGGATCCGAACCCTCGGCGGGAGCACTGCCGCGCCGCACTCTACCGAGTGCGCCACCGGGCTGGCCCGCTTCATTAACTTCTTATATGTAAATTTCTATAAAACTTCCATTACAGAAGCTCCCCACATTTTATATAAAAAGCAAAACTTTTTAGTACTGAGTTCTGTTTGATTTTAGAACTGATTATTTAAAATTTTTATTACTAGAATGTAATTAAATTAAGTTACAATGTGTATGAAGCCTATTTTGGTATTATGGAAGAAAATTATAAGTATTAACATAAAACAAATTATTGAAAATTTGGTTAATTGTGTGAAAGCTGATGGTTGGATTTTCATGCCATTTTAAGACTTGGAAGGAGTATTTTTGCTTGGATATAAAGGAAATATTTTTAACATGCATTATGATACTCTCTGACTTAGTATGAAAAATAATGGTTAGTTAATAATCCTCAAAGTAGGAAGTTTCTCCTCATTTAAATGTTGTCCACATAAAAATCAGCCTCTAAAGTGTAGTTAATTCATAACAAATTTTAAAATATTTTTGGCTGTAACTGATGTCATAAAATTAGTTTTCTAGCCTAAGGAGAATATATGGTGCTTTCTTTTTCCATAATCAATGGAGACTATCTGAAAATGGAGCTATCATATCTGGGGTATAACAACCAATATAAATGTAAAACTGTGTAGCTAAGTGTACAAATTAGGAAATCAGTGTGGTCTCAGACAGAAAAGTCATGAAAACTTATTGCTTAAAATTGAGCATAGTGAGAAGAGAAGCCAAATTAAACGAAATTATCAAAACCCATCATTGGTAAGTTTGTTGAGGTAGATGTTTAAATATTCAATATGTGAAGGTAGGTAAGTCTGAGCTCAAGAGTCTTAAACACATTCTCTAAAGATAGACACATAGCTAGGGCACAGGCATAAAAATCTATTCGGTAACATAGGATTGTTGCTGAGTTTACTTTCATTTTTCCTTTGGCATAGACAACATTAGAATATTAAATGTGTTATTTTTATTGAAAATTCTTCTCCCAAATAGTTGGAAATAGCCTGAATAAAATAATGCTAAGGGTAACTTTATTAGTCAGTATTTGAGTGCTTATAGAGGGCAAAAAGAATTTACATGTATTAGTATCTTTAAAAAAGATACTTTTTAAATATTTTACACAATAGTTCATATACTAATAAGAATTTTAGAAAATTTCTTTTATGTGGTGTTAAAATATGTTATATAAGTGGATATTGTATAGCTTTTTTTGCTTTGGTACCAAAGTTAGACATGTTAAAAACAAAGGTCCTAAATATGACTAGTGAGAAACACATTGTATTAAAATCATCTCGAATTGTTAATTAATATTTTAAAATCATTTCCTTTTTTTTTTTTTTTTCCCAAAAGATGACCGGTAAGGGGATCTTAACCCTTGGCTTGGTGTTGTCAGCACCACACTCAGCCAGTGAGCTAACCGGCCATCCCTATATAGGATCCGAAACCATGGCCTTGTTGTTATCAACACCACACTCTCCCGATCCGAAACCATGGCCTTGTTGTTATCAACACCACACTCTACTGAGTGAGCCACGGGCCGGCCCTTCCTTTAGATAATTTCTCCAAAACATCAAAGGAAAAAAAGATATACTTTTTAGGCAACACTTTTTATATTAGTTAAACATTTCCTTTATATACTATCATTGGTTGTTTCAGAACTATAGGAGGCTAAAGATGAGGGTTTAGTTTCCATATCTTTGTTCATTTTTATATCATGACTTATGAAAAGGATCTTGATAATTAAAAGCTAAAACATTGATCTTTTATAGTTACTAAAGCTGTTTTTGCTATCATGAATATGCTATATTATCTATAAAATAAGAGCAAAATATCACAATTTAAGAATAGGTTTCTTTGGGGGAGTACATTAATAAATTTTTAGACCACTTCTGTTCTTCTGAACTTTATAGTCTGGAGAGAGAAATAAAATAATATACAATCTTTATAGAATTGAATGGAAGTAACATGGAAGTACATCAATACATTTTGGAAAAGAGCACAGTTGCCTAAAATAAGCCAGCTAAGAAAAAACTTCAATGTCAGTCTATTTTGAAGCAAAATAAAATTACTCTTAGACTTTTGAAAAAATTTTAAAACAAAAATGCCTTGATATACACTGAATAAGCCTGAATAATAAATATGAGATTAAAATGTATGCTGAAAACACCAGACAAGCAGAGTATTACATACATTGTTTCGTGGTATTTTTTGACTAGGGCTCTAGTAACAGAACATTGGGCCTTAACATGCCGCATATTATTTCAAAAAAACTGTAACAAAATAAAATATTCTTAAATAGAGTAGCTTTAGGATGTACCAGAATATTCTTTAACATAAGTATGCTATTACATTTTATTCCTTAACATAAATATTTTAGCCCAGAAACATGGGATGATATACCCCAAAAACATATACATCAATGGATAGTTCACTATTCTTTATGAGAAAAGATTAAAAAATTACTTCAAGTTATTGGGTTATCTTCCTAACATTTTATATGTAATTCTTATTCTTGCCCAACAGAAGTGCAAACCTTTAGTTCTTGGAGTGGACATGAAATTAAAATAGTGAAATACTAGAATTTCCTAGTATTGTACATTCAAATTTCATTAAATGCTAGAATAAATTTGCATGTAGTCAATTTAAATATTGCTTATTTATATAACTTATTTTAATTTTATTATTAATCTAATCTATAAAAGGATACAGTGTTTTTACAGCAGGAAGTTGGGATATATTTTAAACATTTAAAGAAAAGGTAGGGTAGCCATTTTTTAATTTTACAAAGCTCTAGTCAGTGTGGCATTTTTTAATTGTAAAAAACCTCTAATTCTGTTAAAGCAGGCAATCATAGCTTCTTCATATTTAACAGGTGAAGTATGTTATGGGTAAATTTTATTTAGTTAAGGTTAATGTTTTAAAACCCTAGAAAACTCACAAACTAAGACCTTATCTTAATGAAAGACAAAAAGGAATACTGACAGTATCATTGTGTTAAAGGAAGAAATATGTATTGAATATGACATGATATATGCAGTGATGAATGCTTAAAACTTTCTAAGATGCTATTCTTGCTATACTTGCTAAGATGCTATGAGAACCCTTATACTTTATGTATGGATAACAGAAGAGGGCCAAAAATAGATATGGAGATAATCCTTAAGTATATTGAAGAGGAGTGTCAACTTTGGCTATAGTAACTGATATAAAATATATGGTTATAAAATGACAGATTTTTAGATATTTTATATATATACATATTATTTTTTATATGTATTAATGGTTGCCAAAATTTCTAATATAAACCTGGAGTTTGAAATGTTTTATCAAAAACATTTAATACAGGTAAAATATACACAAACTTAAATACACTGAAACCAAAGTAATGTGGAAGCTAGAATCTACACATATTATCTCCCTAACAAGAAAGAGGCTTTTTTGATTATATCATATGACAACAAATGGCCTCTTGCTACATATATTCTGTATATGCCATGGCTATGTCTATAAGTATGAAACATCTGGAATAAAATTGAAAAATCCAAACACCAAAGATGTTTTTAAGTGGTTGTAGATGAGATTATCATGTTGATAAGATAGCCAGATGATGACCAATTTTTCAAACTTTATCAAGATATTTGTTGTCTCATAACTTTTGTTCCATTTGCTACAGATTATAAGTTTGCGTTACTTAAGGGTGTGAATTAATAAAGAAAACCATGATTTTATCCTGTACCTCCAATGTTCTGGCTACTAAGATTTCTTTAATTGCTTTAAAAAAGCAAAAACATTTAACCTTAAACATATCCAAACCCTCATTTGTTACAAGACCACATATGGAGTGAGGTTGTTTTCTATTACTGGACAAAATAGTTATCCAAGATTCTACTTAACAGAATCAGTAGAGGAAGGTGGTGTAAGAATTGAATCCTCTGCTCTGAAATCTTTTCTAGAATGAAAGTGTGGGCTTCGAGAATATCAAGGTTTCAAACCTATAGATGACAGCTGAGAAAAGCTTCTTCTCACAGAATGTAACCTTGGTTCCTATTAAGAGATTTAAAGAAAATTAGGGTTTTAATGCATTTTAAATGGCTCTAATTTTATAATTACTTAAGGGAAAGATATAAAAAACAATGTTAACTGGGCCTGGATTCTGAGGAGAGAAGGTGTGCTTTAGGAAATTCCCACCGGAAAGAGTAGGTTACCTTATAACCTCCTGCAGGCATCCTAGTGCTACAAAAAGAGATTCACTACAAGAGATCTGAGAATAGGCATATCCAATGGTATTTCTAAATTACTAGGTTATACGCTTTGTGTCATCCCTGAACTTTGGTAAAGATTTGTTAGAAAAAATATTTATGTACTTATGATATACAAAATTAGGGTCAGATCCTATAGGTGAGAAAACAACTATCCAGAGAAAATCAGGGAATTATTAATAATATAGCAAACCCTTGAGCAACAAGGGCTTGAACTATGCAGGTCCACTTATACGCAAAGTTTTTTCAAACAACTGCGGTTCAAAAATACAGTATTGGCAGGAAGGAGAACCCACTGAGTATCTGCAGACTTTTGTATCTGTGGGGGCCCAGGAATCATCCCCATATATACCAAGGGACGACTGTACTACTTTATGTTAATAGAGTAACATTTTATCCAACAGTTAAGTAAAACATCCAGTGAATAAACTGTTCCAACAAATGATTTTGATTTGATCCACTGCTGAACACAGGATTACTGGAGATACTGCTTTGCTCAAAATACTGAGAATAGAAAATTTCAGCTAAGGCATCTATAATGACTAAATGTCTATTTTAGAGCATCGAGATATAGCCAAATCCTTTTGCTTAAAAAAACCTCATCATTTGCTCTGTCTGCTTTAAATGATTTGAATCAAGAAGAATATGAGCATAAGGAGCTGGAGTTTATCTCAAAAAACTGGATAAAACTTTGAACTAGCACACTTAGGCCAAATCAACTGTCCAGCCTGCATCTGACAACAGAAATTTAATACCAAGTGTTCTAGTAGTTCCAAAAACTTAACTAGCAACTTATGTATAGTTAAGGAAAATGAACTAAGGTTTCTAAGATAAAAGGCAAAGTTTCTCTAAGAGGCATGTTTGATTATATAGTTGTAATTTGGGCACATAGGCCACTCCATTGACCTGCCAAAACTGCCAATACTCATGTCTGCCAACAATGGTTATAGGTAACTATCAAGAGTAAGTAAAAAAAAAACAATGGGTAATTATGGCATGTAAGACCTAGATGCTTCAAGGGTTAAAAACATTTTAAGTTGTGCAATTACACAGAAGGTTTATTCATATCATTTCAAGATACTTTGTGAAGTTACAAAATAGTCTTCCAACCAGAGACGAAACACATTTATGAAGTATTGTAATAATAAGTAAAAGATAGTTTATTGAAATAAGTGTTGCGAGAAAATTCACTCCGGTAATATCAGGCTATATTTAACCTTATCCACTGTTACAATTTCTGAGATAAGGAGACTTCAGTGGACAATTATGATAATGATCCATTTATCTTAGAACCACATCAAATTTTATCAATATTGGGCCGGCCCGGTGGCGCACTGCTACAGTGCGCCGCTTGGGAAGTGCGGTGGCGCTCCCGCCGAGGGTTCGGATCCCACATGCAGACCAGCCGCTCACTGGCTGAGCGAGGTGCGGGCGCGACACCGAGGGTTGCGATCCCGTTGCCGGTCCCGGTCCGGTACGGGCGCGACACTGAGGGTTGCGATCCGTTGCCGGTCACAAAAAAAGACAAAAAAAAGGAAAAAAAAAAATTTTATCAATATCATGTGTGGTATGAATCTGGTACCTGTCATTAGGTTTTAAAAAAGCAAACTAAACTAGAGTAACCCTTGCCCCAAATAGCAAATACTACATGGAGGGTCTATACAAAGACTGATGAATACCTACATTGTAGCTAGTAGCAAGAAGAATGGAAAGGAAGAAAGAAGAAAAACATTTGCTTTTGTTGGCGAACAACAAAACATGCTTACAAAACATGTGGAAATGTGCCATGTTCCCCAAATATAAAAAGGAGATGGCACAGCCTATATCTTTTGCTATCAGAAGGATTAAAATTTTTCTGGGATACTTTAGAAGCCCTTTCTCCTCACCTCATGTTCCTTACAGTTCCCAGAATGCTGACTTGCACAATAGTTTTTAAGAAAATTTTCAATGAACAATCTAAAAAATTAAATTCTAGAGTAATGTTTTGGTAAGGAAACTGGTTCATACTTAAGTTACTCGATAAAAACAAACAGCTTCATGTTTATCACAATTTGTTTATTTTAGAATTGAAATATTTTCTGATTCAGACTCCCAGCTACTTAAGGGATTAGAATAGACATTTTGAGTTAGATTTAATTTTAGTGATTCAATGAAAGATGGTGCACAACTCTTGGATGGGACAAAATTATTTCTGAAATGTATTGTGTTCTTTAAGGATCTTCCCTCTTGCCTCCCTCCCTCTTCCCATAAGTCACTTGCCTCCTTACAGGTAACCATTTATTAGTAATCAGCAGTTTGGAGTTCTACCACTTATAGTAGTGTCATTTTGGGCAATGTTTTAAACCTTTTAAAGCCTTACTTCTCTTATAAAAAAATTGCCTGATTATCTCAAAAAAATACTGTGTGGATAAAATGAGATAATCCATGTGAAGTGCTTGTAAATTGTAAGGTGCTATATAAATACAAGGTGTTAATTCTTGCCTTGAAATAATATAGTAGGCAAAAATGTGATACTGTAAGCATTATTTTATAGCACACCATCAACAACAAAGTTAATACAAATTTTACAAGAAATATTATCATGGACTTTAAACAATTTTCAATGACTTAACTAAAGCTTTTCTGTAGAACTATCTAATAATTATACAGCAAATTTATTAACAGGTTAAATTACCAAGATTTTAAGACTAATAAGACTATTCCACAGCTATAGACTCTGTTTCTTCACGTAAAAACAGAGGATCTCTGAGATTCATTTGAGTCCTTAAGTTGTATGATTCTATGATTTCATGTTTATATAACATAGGAAAACCAGCTTATATCTAAACATAATTCAGTCTATTTATATAGCTGTATCAATGGCTAAGCTGGAAACCATAAAGCTTCAAGGGTTAAAGTAATAGAGAAATCTAGGCCTAGCCCTTATTTCTTAATCTCTTTTTAGACTATACTTTTTGATCCCGGTTTAATGTTATTTATTTTGTAATATATTAATAGGGTTACTTACATTTCAATTTCCCTGACATTGAAATGAGTTTTACTGACATGATTTAATCTCAGGTCATGCAGTTTCAAAAGAATCTTATCTCTATTATTAATAAAGTTCTATTATAATTAGACAGACTTGTAGTCTAGGTTTATGCCTATTGTATTATTAGAATTTTATATTTGAAAAATAGTTTCTGAATAGAATGATTTTAAAGCTTTATTCATATGGCAAACTTCTTTATTGGTCAATTAACATATATTTCAAAAATATATAATTTTAATTATTTTTGGAGCTCCCTTTCACTCTCAAGTATCCTGATTTGGATGATAAATATATGATTACCCCATATAATAAGAACTTGGACCAGAGGTCAGCAAGGTCCAGAACTGTCTTACCACCACAAGGAGCAGAAGTGAAAGCAGAACTTGATATGACTGGTAAAACATCAGAGGACCTTGTCAATAGGTAAATAGCCTTAATTTCTGTAAGAGTAATCAAAATCAAGTCAAGTCAGTGTGCTGCTCATCAATGAAAGTGGTGGGAGTGAGATTCAAGAGGAAATATGTGCTGGAGAACAAGGACTCCTTATTCTGAGTCTGTGTAATGATATGTCAGAGAAGATTAAGCTAATCATCATATTGGAACTTGGCAAGTCTCTAAGACTGTGATTATTTTTGAGAAAAGATGGAATTACATTATTACACATGATCCTATTCAGACAGACCCTAATTATAAGTCTGTCTAACTATAATAGAACTTTGTTAATAAAAGAGAGAAGATTCTTTTGAACCTGTATGACCTGAGATTAAATCATGTCAGTAAAAACTGTTCTGTTACTTTTACCTAGAGTGTATTAAGATGTTTCATTTTAAGGATATTAATAAAGAAAGTGACCAACTAGATAATTTATATAAAGAAATGGGCTTTAGAATGAATTCTGGATGTTTCCCCAAATAATTATTCATTTAAAAGAAAATAAGGGAAGTTGAAATCTCTGCAATGGGTACACAAGATTTAAACAAAGGTGAAAGTGACTTAGAAAGTAATTTTCAAGAAGCAAGTGAATGGATTAAATGAATTGTATAGTGTTAGGTTTATATCCCAAGTCAGGGTTAGATTTTTTTCTTTTTTAAATAAGAAAATGAAGTTTCTTTTTTTCTTTTTGCACCTGGCCTGTACAGGTATCTGAACCAGTGACCTTGGTGTTACCAGCACCACACTCTCCCAAGTGAGCCAACTGGCCAGCCCTCAGCATTAGAATCTTTAAAAAACATTTTAAACTTCAAAAAGTACTGCAAAAAAACCACAACAACACATCATCCTGTTTTCAGATTTCCAGCCTTTTTTTGCATCGTAGCATACGAAGAAAATGGTAATATTCACATGGTACGCAGGGGCTAACAAAAGAGACTGCCTGTTACCTGGAGGTGACATGAGAAAATTTACTGAATTCTCCACTGCTATTTTTAATAGAGTTACTAAGACAACAAAGTCATTTATTTCCTGGGGAGTAGGGGATGAACTTAAAAAATGCTTTAAAGACCACCGGTATAGACAGGAATACATGTCCAGTTCTGTAGGAAAGTATCAGTTAAGTATCTGATGTAAAAAGAGATAAATCTTAACAAGGAATTCAGAATTTTATATTTCTCAAAAATCAGATATTGGTCAGTTCCTACAACTAGGAACTGTCCAGAGAATTTTGATCCATTAATTACATGTGAGGGATTTATCAGTTGATCTCTTGATACCTTTTATAAAGGAATGAAATGCTAGCAATTAGATAAAACTGCAAAAACCCACCTGTTAAAAAAATTAGAACCTGTCTCTAGCTTCAGATTCCTAGTCCAGACATCTAGAATTGGTCCCACACTGCTTGTTAGTAATATTACAATGATCTATCTAATCTGTTCTAACTAATTTACATTTTCTCTGTTTTCCTGTCTTATATCTGTACGTATATACACATATATAAACATACATAAATGAGGGGACTTCAGAAAGTTCATGAAAAAATGGAATTAAAAGATAAAAATAAAAAATATCAACTTTATTTCTCAACAAAAACTTCATCAAATTCAAGACACTTTTGTAAGTGATGATACCAGCCAGTTAGTCTATCCCCAAAGAACTGAGGGTCCCGGGAATTTAACCATGTCAATGCTGTCTTTTTTACATTATTAACTGAAGAAAAATGGGTGTCCGTTAGAGATTTTTTTAAGATTAGGAAACAAAAATAAGTCAGAGGGAGGCAAATCAGGAGTGTAAGGTAGATGCCTAATTTCCCATCAAAACTCTCACAAAATTGCCCTTGTATGATAAGAGGAATGAGCAGGAACATTGTCATGGTGGAGAAGGACTCTCTGGTGAAGTTTTCCTGGGCATTTTTCTGCTACAGCTGTGGATAACTTTCTCAAAACACTCTCATAATAAATAATAAGCAGGTGTTATTGTTCTTTAGCCCTTCAAAAAGTCAAGAAGCAAAATGCCTTAAGCATCTCAAAGAAATGTTTGCTCATGATCTTTGCTCTTGACCAGTCTGCTTTTGCTTTGACTGTACCACTTCCACCTCTTGGTAGCCATTGTACTTTGACTGTGTTTCGTCTTCAGGATTGAACTGGTAAAGCCATGTTTCATCTCATCATGACTCTTTGAAGAATGATCTTGATCCCATTTGTTTAATTGAGGACTTCTGGTTAAGATGGTGGGATAGATAGACCCCAGTGTCACTCTCTCCCACAATCAACCTATTTACAATTATTAAAAAGCAACAACAGTCAAGCTGGGGCTGCTTAGGAGAAGCAGCTTAGGAGAAGACGGGGAGAGGCCTATGGAGTTCACGAAGGCAGGAGAAGCCATGATGAGAGAAAGAAAGGACTGCTCTGACTGTTTCAAGTCCTGGTTGCTTCAAGGCCAGCCCTGGTGAGCACATGGAGCAAGAGCTGGCAAAAGCCACAGCTATCTATGCCTTTTGTATGAAGTTGTTTGGAGGCTACAGGGGAGAAGAGGACCTTGGTGGCTCCCAGGCCAGCAAGACCCTTAACAGGGTTTTTGTGGACCCACATAGGAGCGAGGGGCTACAGACAACTGAAAAAAGCCACTCAGAGGCTGGTGAGTCATCGCAAGGGACCAGCACATGGCCTGTCTCATGGGAAGTGTTTGGAGTGTGGGTGGTAGGGGAGACAGGCACACTGGGGGAACACTGGGACACAGCATGGACAGTTGATCTGCCCTCCAATCAGCACAGGATCACTCAGTGGAGGCTGCTCAGGAATACAGAACTGCAGGGGGTGCAGTTTGCTGAAAAGACTTAGGCTCAGACCAGAGTTTCCACACAACCCAGGTGAAGTGGACCTCACAAGACCTGAAAGTGCTTACAAGGCCAACAATTAAAATATGAGCTGCACAAAAAGCCTTCCCCAGAGAATCAGCAGCAAAACAGCAATTTTGCTCAACCACAGGGTTCAAGTGCTGGTACCTTTAGGAAGTTCCCCCATTTTAGAAGTAACCAAAGGACAACAAATTATTTCCAGTGCAGAGTATAAGTGGTGGGAACAGTGAATAATCCAATACAGAACTGAAAGAAAAAACAAAATACCCACAGATCACAAAGTTTTGATATTAACCAATAAATGTCTAACACCACCAAAGTACACCTATAAAACCCAAAATTACTGGAAGCCCCCTGGACTCCTAAGCTGGAGAGTGGGAAGGGCTGCAGGCCTCAGCCATACACCCTGACAACTGCATCCAGCCCAGTGACAACCACCCAGCCACCACCAGAAGCTCCCTGGTCTCTTGAGCCTGGGTGGTGGGCCAAAGGCCTCAGCCATGTCCCACCCACAACTATATCAAGCCCAGCAACAACCATTGAGCTGCGACCAGAAGCCCTGGACTCCTGAGCTGGGGTGGTAGGCTGAGGGCCTCAGCCACACCTCCCTGACATCCACATTCAGCCCAGCAATGACTGAGCTGCCACCAGAAGCCTCCTCGTATCCCCTGTCCAAATGAGGCAGCTGCCATGGGCCTTGAGCACACCCTCCCTCCTTCTCCCTCCTCCCATCCTCTCCCCCTCCCCTCAACTGCTCCACAACAATATCTTAGAATGTAAAAAAAAAAAAACCGACTAAAAAAAAAATTTCCATTGAAAGCTCTGCTCTTATCTGCATCCCTGCATCTAATATGGACACAACAGTTTTAGAGTCATCAGGTGGAAAGTTTGTTCAACTTTAATTTTTCAGTCAGAATTGTGTAAGCTGAAACAATTGAGATGTCTATAGTGTTGGCTACTGTTTCTGCTGTTAATCGTTGGTCCTTTTAGATTAGGGCACAAACAAGATTAATTTTTTCCTTGCAAATTGACGTGAATGGTCTGCCACTGATGGCTTCGTCTTCAGCATTGTCTTGTCCCTATTTTCACTTTTTTTTTTTTTTTCCTTTTATTTTGTCTTTTTTCGTGACCGGCAACGGATCGCAACCCTCAGTGTCGCGCCCGTACCGGACCGGGACCGGCCACGGGATCGCAACCCTCGGTGTTGCTCCCGCCCCTCGCTCAGCCAGTGAGCGGCCGGTCTGTATGCGGGATCCGAACCCCTATTTTCACTTTTTTGGCAATAAATATTTTTTCTTGTTTCATTTTTATGATGACAAATAATTTTCAAGTCTATTTCCTTTTTTTGTTTGTTTAAATACAAAGCTAAACCACAAACAGGTACAACCAAGACATCTTATTTCACATTTACACACTGTCATTGGATCCTCCTCAAGTTTGCTGACCAGTGACCAGGCTAATGTCGGGTGGGGAAGACTTCCTTAGGTAGCACCGTTGTGAGGCCCGGGGTGGGGATAGGGGAGAGGGAACCAAGGACAAGGACAGGCTCTTACACCTGTCTCTATTCACATTTACCTGGGACCAGGGTGGGCAGGAGACCCCAGTTCATGGCTCCTGAGCCCCAGCCTCCTTGCCTGTAGGTGAACAGTGAGTGGGAATCAGTCCTCCTTAGGGAGGGAGGAGGAAGCCACCTACTCCTTCTGCTATCAAGGTCAAAGTGAAAACTTTAGCCTTATCCTTGATCCCTGGGCGACTGGGCTCTGCCTGCTTGCCTGAGCACAGGGGGCCTTTCTTTGAGGCAGGTGGCAGAGGCTGGGGTTTGCGGGTAGGGTCCTGGGCTTGCAGGCTCATGCTTTGGTTCATGGCTGTGTCTTCACAAGTAGGTCACCAGGTGGACTGACAAACAGAGGCCTTGACAGCAGATCTGGAACTTTCAACCCAGCAGAACCAGGGGGGTGGGGATGGAATGTGGGTACCAGGCAAGTAATTTCTGGTTCCACTACAAAACTTTATTTTTGATGAGAATAGAGTATCATTTCAAATCTCTTCTACAGAAACAAAAACCAGACAACATGCAGCCACTTCACTACAAGACTTATATATACTTCTACGTTGTTCTATGTTTTTTTTAAAAGAAATTAAAAAAAAGATTCAGTGTTCACATTTCCATAAACAATTAACCCAGTTTCAGGAAACCCTGCTCCGGCAAGGGAAGGGAAGCAATGCTTTTCCCTGCCCAACTCTAGTTTGATTACTGGCCCTGATGCTTGCAGGTGCCCAGAAAAGCAGCAGGCTGTGAAAGGGTAAATCTATCCCAGCCATGCTCACCCGCCACGAGGTCGGTAAGCTTTCGAGAAAGCAGAGGGGAAGACTAGCTTACCACGAAACCCTTTAAAAAAAATATTCATACACTTCAACGTGCGCCTGTCCAGACGTTAGAACAAGAGCTTAGAAATGCTGTCCAGGCCGCTGGGAGGCAGCGGCTTCCTCACACTCACCTGTCCTCAGAGGGCGGCGTATGGACGAAAGTCTTGGCTCTTCAACTGGAGGCAGGAGACCCATCCGCTTCCTAGTTCATGTTTGTCTCTTTCCTCCAAAACCTGTGCTGGGTCTTTGACTACGTGCACGGGAAGCACAAATGTTCGACTTGTATGCAAAAAAGTAACAAAAACTAGAATATAAAAAGTTTTGGTGGGCCGAGCCCGTGGCGCACTCGGGAGTGCGGGGAGTGCGGCGCTGGGAGCGCAGTAGCGCTCCCGCCGTGGGTTCGGATCCTATATAGGGATGACCTGTGCGCTCACAGCGCCCCCTGGCTGAGCGCGGTGCGGCAGGTCTCAAAAAGGACGAAAAAAAAAAAAAAAAAAAGTTTTGGTAAAATAAGGCCATCTGTTCAAGTCCTCCTTGGAAACTTGTAAAAGATATTTAAATACTACAGTGAAAAGGCATCTTAATATACCTTTTTTCTTCCAAATTTTATTTTGTCAGTATACAACGTGGTTGATTACTGTGGTCCATTACCGAAATCTCCCTCCCTCCTCTCTCTTCCCCCTCCCTCCCAACAATGTCCTTTCTGTTTGCTTGTCCTATCAACTTCAAGAAATTGTAACTGTTATGTCTTCTCCCCCCCCCCGGGTTTTTTTGTGTACATACTTTTGAAAAACATCTGAGGTAATCCGCCAAGATTAAGAATGTATAGGGAAAAAAAAAAAAAATCAATCCCGTTGCAGAAAGGAAGGGGCGGGGCTGAGAGGGCGGCGGGCTGGCGGGTTAACGCTTCAGCTACTAGGAGGCTGATGGAAGCCTTGCTGCGGTTCGCATAGTCATACAAGATCTCCCCGGCCTCGAAGTTTCGGGAGGCTATGAGAATAAGGAGAGGTACGCCATCGATGTCGTGCGGTTTGGTTTGGCAGTTCCCACATTTGCTGTGATAGATCAGTCTCCGGAGGCAGTTGGTCTCCGTAGTTGCATCCACGCAGTAGGTTTTGCTCAGATACTCAAAATAGTACTTGTAGCAGCCCGTGGAGGGGTCTTGCCCATCCACAGCCTTCCACTTGGTGTCGGTGATCTCAGTGAGGCCCCCGTGATATACCACTATAAAGTTGCCCCAGGAGAACTGTTTGGTGGCGATTATGTCCCTCCCTTTGCCATCCACGAGGTCAATCTGCGGCTCAGCTTTGCTCTTCTCGGAGCTCCTTCGTCCAGGGTAGAAATCCGTAAGTTTGCTACTCTGTGCGTTTTTCCTTGAGCTATTCCAGGGCTTGCTTGGCGATGGCTGCATTAGGAGAATTTTGGAGGTTCTGCTGCTTTAGATTTTTGGTTTGCTAAAGGTGCCAGAGGACCTCTCCTGGAGTCTTTGATCCTCTGCTCCTTGGACTTCATGGTGTTCCGTATTGCATTCCCAGCATTTCTTTCCTCGTTTCTGGTAGATTCCAGCTAACGGTTTCCCGTGGCATTTGACTTTGTGACGTGCAACTGAGTTCTCTTCCTGAAGAGGGGAACGCATTCCAAAGCATTTGTTCGGGCTCATGTAGGAATTGATTGCCCAGTAAATACATTCTCCTGCAGCCTCGCTAAGGCCCACTGCGGCTCGCCCCGTACCCTCGTCCTCGCCGCCGTCGCGGCCGGCCACCACCGCTGCGGCTGCCGTTGACGCTGCTGCTACCGCCGCCACCACCGCCCCGGCGGCGCCGGGGGCGAGGGGGACGGATGGGGGCGCCCCCCCGCGGCCCCCCCCCCCCCCCCCCCGCCCCCCCCGCCCCGGCGGCGCCGGGGGCGAGGGGGACGGATGGGGGCGCCCCCCCGCGGCCCCCCCCCCCCCCCCCCCGCCCCCCCCGCCCCGGCGGCGCCGGGGGCGAGGGGGACGGATGGGGGCGCCCCCCCGCGGCCCCCCCCCCCCCCCCCCCGCCCCCCCCGCCCCGGCGGCGCCGGGGGCGAGGGGTACGGCTGGAGGCGCCCCACGGCGCCCCCTTCCCCCATAGCCTCGGAGGCATGGCCGGCTCCCGAGCACCACAGCAGCCCCGGCTAGTCTTGTCCCTTAAAATAAGTTATCCAGTTGTAAACTGCTGATTTCTTTGGGGGCGTTGTCCCAATAAACTTTTTGTAAAGCATCAATTATTTTACTTTTTTTTTTTGGTTCAGTTTTAGCAGAATTAATGTTTGTTTTTGCTTCAATTTTTGCAGAATTCATGTTGCTCTGATAGGCGTTTTTTTCAAACTGTCTTATCCTTCTTAACGCTTCAAACTAGATCCTGTTCAGACATGTTATATAACAAGTTAGTAGTTTATTTCGGCGCAAAAATTTTTTACAATCCACGCATAGTTTTTTCATAATAAGCATTTTCCATGAACTTTTTGAAGACCCCTTGAACATACACAGATACATAGACACACACACACACATATAAAACTAAAGAAAGCTCCAATCAAGACATTGCTATAAAAGGGACTTATAGATGATCACTTATAGATGATCACAAAGCCTCAAGTTTCATATGATCCAGATCTTTTTCAACTGGACTTAAAAGAACAGAATGATGATACAAGTGATTATAGCCCAAAGAGTATCTGAAACTCAAATACTGTGAGATATTAGAAACATTTTTTATTTCAAATTCTTCATTAGTGAAAGTAAAATCACTATTAGTGTGAATACCACAAGTCCCATCTGATGGAGAAAATACTTAACTGAGATAACTCCTAGATTATGACAGAAACAGCGTTCACAAATACACATTTGCTAAAGTACAGTACAAAATGTTGAATCTCATTACCTAAGGTTACACCTATGAAAGCCTTTGAGGAAACAGGATAGACTTTTTGAAATATAGAATAAGATACAGATATACAAAAAAGATGTGTATTAATGTGTAATAACACATCCTTCCTAGTTTCATCTTATCTTTAGGATTTAGTCACAGAGGTAACTGCCTGATTGCCTTTTAAAATGTTCTCTTATACTCTTTATAATATATAAAGCAAAATTAATCGTGGTTTAAAAAGATATATCAGTCCACATTGAAGCAAAAGCTATCCTGGTTCTTTCTTCTTTCATACTTCCAAAATGCTCACTGTTATTACTAGAAATCACTGTGGAAAAACATGCAGCTTTAAGAGTATCAATGCATTCAGAAATGGAAGAAGGAAAGAAGCTGTGAAAACCAAGAATGACCTTTGTAAAGTATGAATTAACTGCATTTAAACTGGATTCCTTAACCCAAAACACCTTTCTCCACATTGCCTGAATTTTTTCATGTTGCATTACATGTTGGAAATTCTGCCAATCTGGATTAAGTCTTTTGGATTAATAGGCATTCCTATTCTTAACCTATTCTTAGGGAAGTTGAGACAGGAAAAAAAGTACTTTTTCTCTCCTGCTTTTATTGTCTAAATCTAGAATTCCAAGTTAGTATTATTAGGTTATATATTTACCTCAATATAAATGTTTTTTTTTTTGTGGGAATATCTTTTGAATTTATTTTATTTATTTATTTTTCGTTAAATTTTTATTTTGTCAATATACAATGTATATG
The DNA here is from genome assembly GCF_000696425.1 of Galeopterus variegatus. Classification (NCBI taxonomy): domain Eukaryota; kingdom Metazoa; phylum Chordata; class Mammalia; order Dermoptera; family Cynocephalidae; genus Galeopterus; species Galeopterus variegatus. Next base: position 108,137 of record NW_007730497.1, on the reverse strand, counting down.
TTTATTATGGCCCATCACCGACACCTCCCTCCCTCCTCCCTCGCTCCCGTCCCCCCCAAGAATGCCCTTTCCGTTTGCTTTTTGTAACAACTTCATAAAAGAATAGTTTTTATATCTTCTTCCCCCCCCCCCCCCCCGGTTTTTTTGTGTATGTATGTGCAAATAGGGCTGGGCACAGACTTCATGAATATCTTTTGAATTTAAAAAGCCATTTGTAATATAGTTGGAATTAGGCAAAACTCTTACAAAATTAACTGCGCTTAATTGCATTTCTTTTCTTTCAGCTTAGAGCTTTATTTGAAAATGAAAGCAGAGATGACAGTGCATAAACAATGGCTACATAATAAATATCCTTAAGCACTCTCATTTTCAGTCAAGAAGGTTTGTAGAGTTGGGTGAATAGGACTTATCCTTATTTTCTCCAGGAAAGAAAAACTATTACATATGTGTTTTATATTCACTGTCCCACAAAGGAAGAAATGGAGAAGAAAGAAGAGTCTAATCAAAGGACTTTCTTATTAGACATTCTCTCTTCAGGCCTAAGGGCATACCAAAATCTTGTAGGTACATTCCGAAGAAGTGCGAAGATCTAGGGTCTCCCAAATTTTCTCTGATGAACAACCACCAATAAGTAAAAGGGCTGAAGTGAGGTAAAGACTCTTAGCAGGGGAGGAAGGGAAGGCCTTTAGTCTCTAAGTATAGAGAGGCATTTCTCTCACCTGATTTCCAAAGGGAGGAAGTATACTGAGGAGATGTTTATGACCCATATGACCTTTAGAAAAATACTAAATAACAATTACTCTGTAGGTACACACCTTGATAGAAATGCAAAATCGAGGCTAACATGCTAGCTTAAATAGAAAATTATCAACAAAATATCACTAAATCTTCAAGTATTAGCTTCTATTAACTAAGAAATATGAATACATTGTCAAATGAGGAAAACTGACAAGTCAATAGATGGAAAATTTATAAATTACGTGTTTTAAAAATAAGTTGGATATCAATATGGTATCACTCGTTAGCATAAATGAAATGTCTTAACTATTTGGCCTGTTACTACGTTTTTTCATTTAACTATAATCAGGCTTGGCATTATATTGATACTATTTTAAGTGGCATGCCTGAAAAGAATTATAAAACTGGAAATCCTTAATTAATCTGTTAGTTCACTAGTTTGAAATGGATGCCTGCTGTTTTATATTTGTGGAACCTGACCAGTCAGAAAGTGGGTAACATCTAGATAACCATGAAACTAGTATATGGAAAACTGAGGGATTATCTCACATGGAAAGGAGAAATAAAAAAATGACAATGTGAAATAAAACAAGTAATGTTGAATAGCACTTGAATTCTGAAAGGAACCGGCAGAATGCAGAAAATATTAGCAAATTTATGTAATACACACAAGCAGAGAGACAGAAACACACAGCAGGCCCAACAAATAGCAGCTGCTGTAGCTGCTAATCAGAGAGTTGTATGGCAAGCTGATACCGTATTTTCAGGAATTTATGCACAGGGATGAAAACAGTAAATAGACCTGAAAGAAATAGCACAATTATGAATATTATTTATATTCATCCTTTGGGTAAAATTTTGCCCTTTGTCCCTTTTAAGTCTGTAGTGATTCCAGAATAAATTTTAGTCAAAGTATAGGTCTAGGGGCCAGCAATTTACTGTAATAACAATAGAGCACGTTGAAGCATGATAATGAAGCTGGATTTGATGTACTCCTAAAGTCCTTTCTCGTCCTTTCATTCTATCTTTTAATACTATCAGAGCACAATTTCTGGGAAAGATAAAATAATTTTTATGTGTGACCCCAATTCATTATTTTATAGTGAAGTATAGCATAAATCCAGGAAACATACTCATAAATACAGGAGTTATCATGTGTAAATTTGTATGAAAATATTGTACTGCCATTGTTGGTGGAAATTTATAAAGCAATCTGTCATAAATTAAATCATACCTCTTTCTAAGCCATCCTTCTGAAATCAGCTGGTAGAGGAAGTTAAAGCATTAATTTTCCAAAATCCTTAATCTTTTGACATGTTACCACCTTTCTATCTCTGATTGTAATTAGAAATTTTGGGAAGACAGGTTGCAAAGTTATTACCTTGTGATTTTGTACATGAAATAATATCTGTATTATTCATTTCACTCTAACACAAACTGAATTTTAGATAATTTCTTCAGATTGGCCTTTCAAAATGGGCTCTAAGTAAATAAAAGCTTACTTTTAAAAAATTAGGTTTGGCTGGTTAGCTCAGTTGGTTAGAGCACAGCCTTGTAACACCAGCCACACACACACACACACACACACACACACACAAATTCTCTGTTGAAGATATACTATAAAATAGAAAAAAATGAAATGGGCTTTACTTAGTATGTGTAAAGAGAATTTTCATCCTCTCAATGTGTCTATTTTTAAAAGTACCATGTTTGGGATATCAAGCTAAGCCATGAAGATGGTTGGATGATATCCTCCATAAATTCAGACTGTCAACACATTCTAAAATTTTTATTAGCTTCTCAAAATAAAGCTAAATTCTGAGAAAGTTTGTATGTATGAATTATATATGTGTGTGCATATGCATGCACATAAGCTATATATGTATAGATGTGTGTATTCATATATTCTATATAGTTCTATGGAAGAAACACACTTGGGTATCAATTATTATTGAAATTCCTTATCCAATAATACATCATTAATTTTTATTATCAGTCCAGGATTTGTTTGGCATCATGTTTCACATTTTGAAAATCAAAACATTAACTTTATTGTTCTCTCTAACATCAGTGGTAAATAAATTTTTACTGACAGAACAAAAACCTTTGAAATTTCACTGTGGGACTTATTAGTCGATTTACATTTCTAAAATTGAGAATGATTAATGTACATGGGATCCTTGTATGCTAGTATACATTCATTGGGTCCTACTGTTCTCATGAAACCATTTGACTGGCAAACATATTTATTATGGTTTCAAAAGAAAACACACATTTGACTCACCAGGAAAAACTCTGGGGTCTATGTCCTATTATTTCTGCTGCTAATGCTGAGTATGGAATCCATTTGGGGTTGGAAGGATAGGGAAGAGATAGATTTATTAGGGTAAACCAATTTTTATGGCTTTCCCCCCCAACTTCTAAAATCAGGAAGTCAGTGAAGTAACTGCAAATGAATGTAAAGAGGGATATTTTTTGCACTAGTACAGAAATTTTAGTGATTAAAAACCCTTATGATTTGTTTTGTAACTTCTGAATGGTGACTTTTTCCCCCACCTATTTTCCAATTTTATAAGAAGAACTGGCTTTAGAATCAGAATCTAAAGTTTTCCTTTGGTGTAAGAAAAAGTTTTACATTTTGTGAAAACAATTAATTGTCCTTTTAAAAATTAATCATATATATAATCGAATATATTGGTAACACATAAGAAGAAAAGGTTAAAAGATTAAAGCAGTCAAAGAACACTAACACAGTGGAATGTCAGTCAATATTATGGGATCATGTCAGATGTGAGCCCTTCTTTTATAAAGATTCCACTAGGTTGATCCATATTATATAAAATTTGGTACAAAATGGATTATGTTATAGGAGGGTTGAAGTATTATCTTAAATATTAGAGAAAAAATTTAATATAGTCAAATTAATGACATGAAAAGGCAAGAATACTGATCATGTTGACAGTATTTCTAATATTTAGAAAAAGTTATATAAAAAGAAGCACAAATACTATTCAAATTCTGAAAACCATGGCAGAAGCAAAATTAAGTAAGGAGTAGCAGTAACAAATAATTAGACAAAAATCATATTAAATGACAAAATAGTAAAGCAAAGTAACAGAACTCAATCATTAAATTTAATTAATATAATATATTCTAAAAGGTATGAAAGTATTAAAAATTCTATTAAAATTAGAAATGACTCTTATCCTAAATATTAAAATAAATACTAAAGTATGAAACATAACATCTAAAAGTCTGAGAAGAAAAGAAATAACACAAAGCAGAGAAAATGAAAAGACACCTCACTATTCCCAATGTGGTTATTATTTATGGAATGGATAAAACATGTAGAAAATGTCACCACAGTTAGATTAACACATTAAAAAAACCCAACATGCCACATCTACCTAAGTAATTTTGTAGAACAGCTGAAAAAGCAAATTTTATCAAATTTAGATAGCTTATAGTGGAATAAGTAAGTATATTGAGATATTAACTAACCCTAAGTTTCACAACAGGCAGCTTCTAGCCGGTTTGTTGAAGCTGGATCTCGGCCACACAAGGATCATTAGACAAGATATCAGTTGAGCTGGACTAGAGCTGCCCAATTGTCTTAATAATGAATGCTCCACACTGTCTGTTAAGCAAAAAGAAAATATAGGTCAGAAACACTACTGGAATAAAAGGGATAAGAATAGATGAGTGTAGAATAGCAATCAACATTTACTAAATATTTGAATAACATGTGGTACTAATTAAATTAGAGTGTTATGAAGTGAGAGGCTAGCAGATAGGAGGGTTCCAGAACTCAGGAAAAGCTTGCTCCCTGCTCTCTGAGAGCTTACAATCTATATTAGAAAATCTCTAGTCTCTGTCACAGTATAAATGTTTAGTACATAAAATGAGGAACAGGTCAGCACAGTGAGTTATAACATTTCCTTCAATTAGGTGGTTTTTAAAAATCTGTTTTTAAAAGGAGAGTAGTGTTTGGCAAAGGCTATTAGTTGCCCAACACCCCCCCAAAACCAACCTAGCTGCTACTTCCTTTTTGGCATTTTGAGTAAGCCAGCTTCTAATTTAGGGGATCAAGCTGTCCTTAGACATATTTTTAATTTTGGAGAGGATCAAAATTTTCCATATCTGTTCCAATATCTCTAGAGCTGTGCTGTCTAATACAGCTTTCTGTAATAATGGAAATATTCTATATGTACACTGTCAAAGACAGTAGCCAGTAGCACTTGAAATGTGGCTAGTTATAATTGAGGAACTAAATTTTTTAAATTTAAAATTAAAAAAAAAAATTTAACTTCTCAATTTACATTATAGTTGATTTTCGTGTCCCTTTACCTGAGGAACTAAAATTTTAATTTCATTTAATTTCAGCTAATTTAAAATTGAAATCGAATAGCCTCATGTGGCTATTTGCTACCACATTGGAGGCAGCAAGACTGTAGAGGTTCAAACTTGTCTGTTTTGCTAAAACCAAACTCTACAGACTGGCCTGGATTTCCCTGGCCTGTTCAATACTGTCCAAACCACTTAATATTTTTTCACTGCTGTACTCTGTCTAGAATACTGGCAAGCACATGGTAGATGCTCAATAAATATTTGTTGAATGAATGAAATCTATTGTGATAATATACAGTTATTCATGCCTAGTCAACTACCCGTAGCTTATTGGCTATAACCCAATATACTCTGGTCCTCTCAGGAGAAATAGAGAAATGAAGTCAAACTTTTCTATGTAAGATTGCTTGGTTAAAGGCTCAATGTGCCTAGAGAGAACAAGGAACAGTGCTAGCTTCATTGTATTCATATGTGAATAATTTAGGTTGATGAGTAGGGGAAAACTGGAGGGAATATAATATTTAATGGTAAGGAATTTGGTAAGGATATGGATAAAAGTTGATGAAAGTGATAAGAGAAAAAAACTAATTTCAGATTAAAAAACCTAAATTCAGATGTTATGCATGACTAAAGGATGAAAAGTTAAGATGGAGAAGTCTTGAAGAAATAAATAGCAATCCCATTAGGCAATAATAGAGCTTTAAAAAGGGATTAGGTAATGGCGAGAAAGATTAATACAGTATATTATTCTTACAAGTTGATGAGCTGAAAAAGAGACACAAAATAGTATAAAATAGACCATGTATCATCAAGAGCTCAGAAAAATCACTAGCATTGTTTAGATTTTAGAGTAGAAATTAGATGGGCAAAGTAGCATATAAGTGGTGAGGATTCTGAAAATAAAATGTAAGAAATTAAGTATTCATAATTTTCAGTTTGAGGAGGTAGTGATCATAATTCAGATAGTAATCTATTAGGATTAAATTAGGAAGAGAATAAAACTATTGGCATCAGATTAAAACACTATTAAAATGCAAAAGAAAACTGGAAAATTCTCTTAGGAAGACAGTTCAGAGGGCAAAGAGAATGATAATTTGAGGACAGGTTAGTTAACAGTATTGAATTAAAGAGAATCTAAAAGGACAAGAACTAGCACAAGACCTTTGGGATTTGGCTAGTAAGAAGTCGTCAGATCTTGTCAATATATTTTGGATGAGTAGTTTAAATAGATCACAATACTGAAGGAACAATAATATCGTATGGAATGAAAAAGATACACCTATACTCTTTCCCATGCCTTTCCAAAACAGGTAAACTTAAAATATTGTTAATGAAGTGCACAATGCAAAATCATGTGTCCTCAAAGTGGGGGAAGATGTTATTAAAAAAAAGTTTAGAAAACTGTTCTGTAAGGGCTTGAGGTTTGATGAGTTGAATCTTAGGTCCTGAAAAGTAAGGTGTGCCTATCCAAGTAGTCTGGGTTCTAAGGGTGAAAAAAAAAAGACTGGCTAAGGAGAAAATAAAGTTCAATTAGAAGAAATGATAGACTCAAAATGCAAGTGCTCAAACTAAGAATGGAAACACATAATTGGATATGAAAATAAATGTGCTACACAATAAGACAGTATAAAATTTGCTCATACTACTGTATTAACTAATACTATCCTTACACAGTAATTAATAAATATCTCAAATTATCTTTTACTTTTCCGCCTCTCCCCATCCCCCCCATTGATGAAGTATTTTGGCTAGTAAGAACTTATGGCAAATGTAAATATAGTCCAGAGGCTCAGGGTGAAATAATCCATGTTAAGCTAAAAAAAAGATTAAAAATAATTAAAAATGGAGATATAACCAAAGCATTTATACCATATTTCATATTATAGTTTAAGAGGATACATTAACCTGAAAAATGGGTTAACGCAACGGTTGTCAAACTATGGCCTACAGGCCAAATCTGATCTATCAGATTTTTATTTTCCTTTTAAATTTTTTATTTTAACTTCTCAATATACACTGTAGTCGATTTTCATGACCCTTTACCCATTCCTCTTCTCCCCTCCCTCTGTCCTCTCCCCCCATATCATATCTGTTCACTTGTCTTAAAAAGTTCAAGGAATTGTTGTGATTGTTGTGTCTTCTTCCCCACCCACCCTATGTTTGTTTGTGTGTTTATTTGTTTATTTTTAGCTCCCACGAATAAGTGAGAACATGTGGTATTTCTCTTTCTGTGCCTGACTTGTTTCACTTAGTATAATTTTCTCTAAGTCCATCCTTGTTGTTGCAAATGGTAGTATTTCTTTCTTCTTTATAGCAGAGTAGTATTCCATTGTGTAGATATACCACAGTTTCCTTATCCACTCATCTGATGATGGACATTTGGGCTTGTTCCAACTCTTGGCTATTGTAAATAGTGTTGCAATAAACATTGGAGTACAGGTATCCTTTCAGCATGATGATTTCCATTCCTCTGGGTATATTCCCAGCAGTGAAATTGCTGGGTCATATGGAAGATCTATCTGCAATTGTTTGAGGAACTTCCATACCATTTTCCATACCATTTTTCAGTCCCACCAACAGTGTATGAGAGTTCCTTTTTCTCTGCAACCTCTCCAGCACTTATCATTCTCAGTCTTTTGGATGTTAGCCATCCTGACTGGAATGAGAAAATATCTCAAAGTGGTCTTGATTTGCATTTCCCGGATGCTGAGTGATGTTGAGAATTTTTTCATGTGTCTGTTTGCCATTCATATATCTTCTTTTGACAAATGCGTATTCAGCTCCTTTGCCTAGTTTTTAATTGGGTTATTTGTTTTTTTGCTGTAAAGTTGTTTGAGTTCCTTGTGTATTCTGGATATTAATCCTCTGTCTGATGTATATTTTACAAATATTTTCTCCCACTCTGTTGGTTGTCTTCTCACTCTGTTGATTGTTTCTTTTGCTGGGCAGAAGCTTTTTAGTTTCATATAATCCCATTTGCTTATTTTACCTTTAGTTGCCTGTACTTTTGGCCATGATCATTGTTTGTATTTTGTGTATGGCTATTTTCACACAAAAATGACAGAGTTCAGTAGTTTTGAAAGAGAACATGTGGCCTGAAAAGCTTAAGCTGGGTGTACCACGGTTTATCCATTCACCTGCTGAAAGACATCTTGGTTGCTTCCAAGTTTGGGTAATTATGAATAAGCCTGATATAAACATCTGTGTGCAGGTTTTTGTGTGGTCTTGAGTTTTCAATTGAGTACTTTCTTGACCTGTGGTTTAGCCTTTTCAGGCCGGGAAGAAATTTTCGGGTAGAGAACTTCTCAAATCCTATGAAAGAAAACCTTTAATAAGATGCCTTACACGCACAGGGTGAGTATACTCTTGCTTTGGATTGAATGTTTGTGTCCCCCCAAAGCTGATATGTTGAAGTCTAATCCCCAGTGTGATGGTATCTGGAGGTGAGACTTTTGGGAGGTAATTAGGTGATGTGGGTGGAGCTCTCACAAACAGGATTATTGCCCTTATAAGAAAAGACAGGAGAGAGCTTGCTTCTGCTGTCTTTGCTCTTAGCCTTGCAAGGGTATATAATGAGAAGACAGACATCTGCAAACTGGAAAGTTGGCCCTGACCAGATCCAGATCTCCTGGCACCTTCATCTTGAACTTCCCAGCTTCCAAAACTATGAGAAATAAATGCTTGTTGCTTTAGCCACCCAGTAAATGATATAGCTGTTATATTAGCCTGAACTAAAAACACTTTATATTGTGGAAATAACTTATTACCAGACTTAAATATATTGGATTCACCTTGATTAAATATAATTCAAAATCAGAAATTATAACCTTATTAAAAACCTTGGGAGAAATTAAGAAGCTGTTAATACTAGTGCTTTTGAGATCACAAATAACAGAATTAGATATATGTTTAGATAGATAAAAAGTTAAGTATTTGTACATTGTCACTATGTTTAAATTAAATCCATACTTATTTTATGTTTTACTGTCAGAAAGTTTAATGTTTAGTCTACAAAGAGCTTTCCTGTAATACTGAAATATTTGTTTTGCTTTTAGCATAATGTCATGGTTTTAGTTTTGCCTTTTCTATAATGTCATATAGTTGGAATCACATAGTATGTAGCCTTTCTAGATGGGCTCCTTTACTTAGCAATATGCACTTAAGGTTTTTCTATGAGGTTTCATGGCTTGATAGCTCATTTCTTTTTAGTTTTGAATAATATTCCATTGTCTGGATGTACCAGAGTTTATCCAGTCACCTACTGAAGGACATCTTGGATGCTTCCAAGTTTGGATAATTATGAATAAGGGTGATATAAACATCCATGTGCAGGTTTTTGTGTGGACATGAGTTTTCAATTCATTTGGGTAAATACTAAGGAGCATGACTGATGGATTGAATGGTAAAAATACGTTTTGTTTTATAAAAAACTGTCTAAACTGTCTTTCAAAGTGACTGTACTATTTTGCATTTCCATCAGTAATGAATGAGAGTTCCTGTTGTTCCACATCCTTGCCAGCAGTTGGTGTTGTCAGTGTTCTGGATTTTGGTCATTTTAATAGTGGTGTAGTAGTATCTTATTGTTGTTTTAATTTGCAATTCTCTAATGATATATGATGTTAAGTATCTTTTCATATGCTTATTTGCCATCTATTTATATTCCTTAGTGAGGTGTCTATTCAGATCATTTGCCCATTTTTTAACAAGGTTGTTCATTTTCCTATTGTTAAGTTTCAAGAATTCTTTGTATATTCTGGATAACACTCCTTTATTAGATATTTTTTGTAAATAATTTCTCCTAGTTCATAGCTTATCTTCTTGTTCTCTTAACAGTATTTTTCACAGATCAGAAGTTTTCATTTTAATGAAGTCCAGCTTATCAATTGTTTTTTTCGTGGATCATACCTTTGATGTTGTACCTATAAATTTATCCCCCAATCCAAAATCATCTAGATTTTCTATGTTATCTTTAGAATTTTTATAATTTTGCATTTTACATTTAGGTCTAGGATTCACTTTTGAGTTAACTTTTGTGAAGGGCATATGGTCTGTGTTTATATTCATTTCTGTGCATGTGGATATCTGGTTATTCCAGCACTGTATTTTGGAAAGACTATATTTTCTCCATTGTATTGCCTTTGCTTCTTTGTCAAAGGTCAGTTGACTGTATTTGTGTAGGTCTATTTCTGGGCTCTCTGTTCTGTTCCACTGATTTATTTATCTTTTGTTTGCCAATATCACATTGTCTTGAGTATTATAACTTTATAGTATGTCTTGATGTCAGGTAGTGTCAATTCTCCAACTTTGTTCTTCTCTTTCAATACAGTGTTGGCTATTCTGGGTCTTTTGCCTCTCCATATAAACTTTACAATCAGTCTATTGAAATCCACAAAATAACTTGCTGGAATTTTCAATGGGATTGAGTTGAATCTGTACAGTACAGCGAGTTAAGAAGAACTGACATCCTGACAATATTGAGTATTCCTATCCATGAATATGGATATCACTTCATTTATTTAGTTCTTCTTTGATTTCTTTCATCAGAGTTTTGTAGTTTTCCTTATATAGATCTTGTACATATTTTGTCAGATTTATACCTAAGTATTTCATCTTTTGGGGTGCTAACTTAAATGGTATTGTGTTTTTGCTTTCAAATTCCACTTGTTCATTGCTGGTATATAGGAAAGTGATTGACTTTAATATATTAATCCCTTATCCTACAACCTTGCTATAATTGCTTATTATTAGTTCCAGGAGTTTTTTGATTGGTTATGTCAGATTTTCAACATAGATAATCATGTCATCTGTGAAAAAGAACAATTTTATTTCTTCTTTCCCAATCTGTATACCTTTTATTTCCTTTTCTTGTCTAACTGCGTTAGCTAGAACTTCCAGTGTGATGTTGAAAAGGAATGGTAAGAGATGACATTCTTGCCTGGTTGCTGATTAATAATTTTGATTACATTTCAGAATAGAGAAAAGGTACTTTTGAGTCACAAATGTTCACATAAGAATTTTAAAAAATGTAATAATACAATAGATATATAATTTAACCTGATATCCTAGAGAAGATCCATTGACATTCCTCATTTATTCCTTTTATTTCTTTCCAAATCAAGACAGTTTAACTTAGGTCCTGCTAATTTCAATAAAAAGTACATGTTGGTACTGAATTTTACCATACTTAAAGGAAACAGCCATTGACAATTCTGAAGTAACAGTTAAAGAAAACTATTGGCTCAGGTCATAAATAGAGCTGAATGTAGTCTCAAGGATAAGGTTTTAGTAACTGTATTTACAGCACTGCAAATATTATTTTTCAAATGTTATGTTTAATAAATGTTTGATGAATTAAACTACTGAGAATGAGCTTTTACTTAAGGCTTGTCATATGGTAGAGTCCATATGTTATTTTCATGTAAGGGGCAACTTATTTATGTGATTTATAGAATTAACTAATGGTCCATAATTCATTTATATTGTGCCAGAGCTGATAGAGCAATATGTGACAGAAACAGCAATGAATAACTTAAGTCCATAAATAAAGTTTTATTTTAGCTATAGTTTTAATGTCATCCTCCAATTAAGTCTTTTTTTTTTTTGCCAGATTAGGATAAAATGATCTGACATTTACTTCCATTTCTTATTTTTACTAAACCTTAAGAAACATTCAAAAAACAGAAAAAATTACCAAAAGTCAAGATAGGAAGTGAAAATAAAGGGAGTTAAGGTACTTTCCAGAGGGTATAAGCATTACATGAAAAAGACAAATGGACAGTATGGAACAGAAAATATATACTATAAATATTTTTCAAGTAAAAATTATTTGGCTAAATTTTCAAGTTGAGTAAGGAGGCTTTTAAATAAATCTTGGTTAAAATTCTAGGATGACATAAAGAAGTTTTCCTTAATGGTTTTCAGGATGTAATAGGAGGTTATTTTCACCTTGCAATAAAGAGCTAATACAGTTTGGGTTGAGAAAATTTCATTGCAGAAAGAATGAAGGAAGACAAGGTGTTCTGCAATTTACATACTTTAAAATCTGTTTTCAATGTGTTAATTCTGAAGTTTTAAATATAAGCAACAAATACAATACTTTAAACAACACTGTTTCATGAAGGGTATACCTAAAGTCTAAAGTACTTTAGAAAGAACGTCCAAGAGAATGTTTAAAATTTTTCAATATATTTTATCTGATTTAGTTGTATGTAGAAAAGCTAACTTCAAATTGATAGAATCCTATCTTAAGTCTGAGGAATGAAAAAGTAAGCAGAAAATTACTGCTTTGGTAATACAAAGATATACTAGACATTCTTTCAAAGTGAACTACTGAGACATAATTTTTTCCAGGTTATCTGGTAAGTTTAAGGTAAAAGTTATCAGTGAGCTTTATTGAAAAAATAGATAAGATCAAGACAAAGGGAAAAAAACCCTTAAGCATGAGTGTCAGGTCTGGAGATAATCCTCTCAAAGATGCATGAAACTGATGACTTTATTATTTATTTTAAAAATTTCCTTCTTTAAACTATATTCATAAGGAAGAGCTAATATTGGCTGTTATTCTACTTTTTTTTTTTTTAATGCTCTTACTGTGCTGTGCTTCTCAGATGTTTTGTGATTTTTGCCTTAAGACAATTTTCTCCTGAGGGAATCATCAGCTAAGATGGTTGGTAATATTTAGAGGGGTGAACAGTGGGCCAAACTAGGCCCCAGCTTACATTGTAGTTTAAGAAGTGGTGCCATAGATTAAGAAGGAGTGCCATAGTTGAACTTGTAATGGCCCATAGCATAGAGCTCTTGGCCCCATCATCTGGACTATATCCATTTGTTGCCATTTCACTAGGTAACCTTGCCTGCCAGGGATTCAGTCTGTCAATACTTCTGTCTTGCACAATGCTGGCTTTGACTATACCTAATATTATATAATCAGAGAATATGGCCAGTAAAGTCTATTGAATTTATTATAGAGGTTTACTTTGTGACTAGAATATTATCAACTTTTGGAACTTTTATGGATGCTAGAAAAGGAACAGCTTTCTCTTTGCAAGGCACAAAATCCAATATGTATTATTTGTATGTAATATTTTTTAGACTTTATTTATTCAAATCTCAGTTACGATTATGATATTAAAGTTTCCAATCACAATTATGTTTCTTTCTCCTGGTATTTCTAACAATTTTAACTTTATATTTTTGATGTTACATTATTCGACTTATTTATTCATTATAGATTTAACCTTTTATCACTATAAACTGGCCTTCTCTGTCTTGTTTAATGCTTTTTACCTTGAAATTCATTTTCTTATATTAATGTCATCTTGTTTTTTACCTACTGTTGTTTTCATTTACCTGATATATCTTTGCTGAAAACACTCAATCTGGTATTCTTTGCACTTTTGAAGTTAATTTTATTAAAGTAATATATAGTTTTAAAAGTCAAATAGTGGTAAAAGGGAAACAAAAACAGGCCTCTTCCTCCCCGCCCCCACTTCCTGTCTCATACTCCACTTCCTAGAGGTGGTCACATTTTGCTTTTTTGTGTTGTTTCTTCTAGTGGTATTCACTTCCATCATTTCTGTCTCTCCTAATGAAACAGTTTTATTCATCAGCTAGTGAATTATAAGGTAGATGAAGATTTTTTTATGTACCTCTTTTAACTTCTCACCCACACTCCAAATTAACTTACACCATAATTTTTGCTTAAATATATGTTCATTATTTTAATTGTTATGCCTATGTAAATACTGTTCACTAATGGGCTAAGTGGTGTATTATAATTACATTTTGTTTCTTGAACAACTTTTTGTTTTTCACTAATTGCCCCAGTTCTTCCCTTTCATATAATTTTCTTTAAATCTATGGCTAAATCCTTCCATATGCTTCAAAAGCTCTGTAAAATACCTAATACAATTTTCTACACAAATAAAAATTCTTCCCCACTTCTCTCCTGGAAAGAATCTTTCTGGAATCTTGCTCTAATCTGGACTGGTTGCTCTCTTAGTCAGTTTGAAGAGCCACCGTCCTGAGACTTCCCTTTTTGTCATCCTGGGAATTCCCTTTGTCTCTGCTCTGTGTTGGATGCCCTTTTCTTGGATTCCATATCTTTTCCTGATTTATTTCCTTGTTTTGGCAAAATACGTGTTCAGGAGCATTGTGAGGAAGAATGCATGTGAAGTAATTTTTTTGAGAATCTACTATATAAAATGTCTTTTTGATTTATTTATACATGTCTATTGTAGAATTCTAAGCTGAAATTTTCCTTCAAAATTTCAAAGCTCTGCTCCATTGTCTTCTAGCTTTTTAGGATCCAGTGTTGCTGATCCTTTGTACGTGACCTGTTTTCTCTCTTTAGAAGCTTTGAGAATTTTTTTTTTATTCTTGCTATCCTGAAATTTCACAATAATTTGTCTTAGTGTGAGTTTTCTGCAGTGATTATGCCAAGTATTTGGTGAGTCCTTTCAATTTAGAGATTCTTATTCTTAAGTTTCTAGGAAATTTTCTTATATTAATTTTTTGATAATTTCCTCTAAACCATTTTCTGTGTTTATCTTCCTGGAAATAATAGAATATTTGACTTCTTGAAGTAATCTTTTAATTTTATCTTTTTCTCTATAATTATTCACCTCTTTTTTTTTTGTTCTACTCTCTGAAGGCTTTTACCTTTAATGTCTAACCCTTCCATATGTAATTTATTTCAGTTATCACATTAGTGGAAAACCAGTGAAGTTTTAGAGTAAAGTATATTGTTTAGTTGAGAGAATTGTATCAATGTTCATTTCTTGTGCAGTGCCCTTCAGCCAAAGAATAGTATGGTAAAGGATATATAGAAACTCTCTAGTTTCTACAACTTTTCCGTAAATGTGAAATTATTTCAAAATACAAAGGTAAAAAAACATTTAAAAGGACTGAGATGTTTGAAGAAAAAAAAGAGGTCAGGCTGTCCATGCATTGAACACATTAATTTTCTCTTATTTCTGAGAGAAGATTAATAGTAGTTTCTTTGATATTTTCTTATGCTCCTTGCATTGTATATTTCATCTCAATCTCTTTTGTTTGTTTTGTTCCCTTACTATAGAGGCTTTTATTTAATGTGCATGCATGCCCATATTTAAGAGAGAGGCACTAAAATACTAATGGGAACTTCTGTGTGCATGACTGGGTTTGTCAATGGGCTTCACTCTAACGATTTCAGAGAGCTAGCTAACATTTTTCTCTGTGGTTGAGAACATGCATGGGTTTTAGTCCTGGGTCTTCCACTTACTGAGCTATGCTACTGCAGGCAAGTTATTTTTTATGCTTAATAAAATTTTAATGATGTTAACCTTATCACCAGTAATTAGACATACTGGCATCTCACATACCCTGGTATGATACACTGACAAGGGCACATCACTTCTGTGATATTCTTGCCTCAAATACATAACTTCCATCTAATCAACAGAAAATATCAGATAAACCAAAATTGAGAGAAATTCTACAAAATAACTAACCAGTACTCTTTAAAAGTATCAAGGTCATAAAAGACAAGAAAAGACTGTGTAAATGTCACAGATAGGTGGAGAATAAGGAGACACGACAAATAAATGCAATTAAGATCTTGGATTACATCCTAGAACAGAAAAAAAAAAAAACATTAGTGGAAAAACTGTTGAAGTATGAATGGGGTCTGTGGCTTAGTTAACAATATGTACCAATGCTAATTTCTTGGCTTTGCTAACTGTTCTATGATTATATAAGTTGTTAAATTAGAAGTTGGGTGAAGGGATATATGAACTCTCTGTATTATTTTTTGCAACTTTTCTGTAAATCTAAACTTATTTAAAAAAGAACAAAATACTACCATTCGCAACAACATGGATGGACTTAGAAAAAATTATATTAAGTGAAATAAGTCAGGCACAGAAAGAGAAATACCACATGTTCTCACTTATTTGTGGGAGCTAAAAATAAGTAAATAAATACACAATCAATCATGGAGGGGGGAGCGGGGAAGAAGACACAACAATCACAATTCCTTGAACTTGTTAAGAGACGTGAATAGATATGATGTTGATGTGGGGGAGGGAGGAATCAGTAAAGAGACATGAAAATCAACTACAGTGTATATTGATAAAAAAAATAAAAGGTTAAGAAAGTTTTAAACCCAGGATGTTTGGGGGGGTGAGAGGTTGGGGGTAGGGGAAGATAATTGCCAGGGTGTCTATGCGTGCATTATGTCTCGCCTCGCATTAATTTTGCTTGAAGCATGGTTAATCCTTTTTCGACGTGTAAATTCAGGTCAGGATGTTTTTTGTTTTACTCTTCAAATTTCTGCACATTCTTTCTGTTCTATTTGTAGTCTTTTTTTGATAATTACTATTTTTTGGATTTGTCCCTCTGCCCTCTTTATTCTAGCATATTATCTTTCATGATTTCATCTTTCATGTTATCTTCTTTTGTATTCTAAAAGAATTTAAAAAGTCCTTTCCATATTAAGTATTTGATTTTCTGTAATGACTACTGGCCCTTTATGGCAAAGACAAATTTAATTCTTTTCATAGTATCGATTATTTTTGTGCAGTGTTTTCTTACACTAGCCAGCAATCATTTTATTTCTCCTGTTTTCAGTTTGCAATTGGTTTTAAAAGATATATTACTGAGCACATGGGATATATTTTTAAAAATTTATTTAATTTCCTTTTATACAAATGTTCTTATATATATACATATATATGCTATTAATCCTTGCCTTCAATATAGTGCCATATGCAAAAATTTTTTCACAGAACCCATATAGTATATATTTTTCTGTTTACTCATCCTTGAATAGGGATCTATCCTTGATAATTCCAATAGACTGGTTTCATAAGCCCTTGATTCTCTTTACTGTCTTCTGTCCCCTCTCTTAGATCTACATCAAGAAGGAGGCTTTGATACACACAGAACCTATGCAATTTCTAGTGCAAAACTGGGTGAGTTTTTTTGCTCCTGCTGCCTAGTTCTCCATGAGTGTTTACAAATTATCTAGAGAATCTGAGATTACTGTTTGACCATGTACAGCACATGAAAATTTATATCCTCCTGGTAGCCTTGGAGCTGCAAAGCACAGGCTTTTCCTGTCTGTGCCCTCTAGAATACAGTGATTTATACTTCTCCTCCTCAACCCTCAGGTACTGCTGAATGCAAGGGAATTTTAGTCTCTAAGTTGATTTATAAGAAGTACTAATGATACTGAAGTTATGAAGTAATTAGAAAGAAGACAGTGGTAGTGGAATCTTTTTGTAAAGTAGAGATAGTTGCTAATTTTTAGGTGAGTGCATGTTCTGTGTCTCAGAGTTAGAAATAGACAGTGGTGGTAGTTAGATCCCTTTCCAATTTACTTGGGAATTATACTGTCTTTTCGAAGGGTGAGGTGTGTACAGGCCACTAGTAGGTGTTTTTTATTCAAATCTAATCAGTGTTTTAATTAGAAGAAATTCCTCATAGCCTGGCAAGTGGTTAAATATCCTTAATATCCATATGTTTTCATTGATAGCTAGTACACATTGGGGTTTAATAAAATACATATTTAACTTAAGGGCAAACTCAAATTATAATATCCTCAGTTTCTAGTGTCTCAATCCTTGTAAGAACAATTTTATTAGACACATATTAATGCAAAAATGGAAAAACACTGTAAGAAAACAGAAGACACTTTAGAATTCTCCACTCATATCATTCATACCTTGGGATTTGATATTTATCTTAAAAGTATAATAGTTCATATGCCCTTTTATGTGAAGATTTTCCTTTTGTTTCTTCCTATAGTCTAGTTCAGTGGGGTAATTTTGACATTGTATGGTTTTGCTTTATTGACATTAAAACCTAATGTGACTGCTGAATTAGGGAATGATAGCTCTAATCAATACCATATTAATCTAGTAGCCTCTATATTAGTCTACTTTGTATGTGTTTTTGTATTTGATTTGAAAGTGTGTGTAGCCTGTCAAATTGGCTAAAATAGTTTTTGGCAAACAACACTTTTCAGCAGTTAGACTTGTGCTCTGAGCTCTGCATAAGGTCTCTGTTTTATTGATTAGATTTGTTATTTCAAGATAGTTTTGGCATCTGAAATTCATACATTGGGATATACCCAATTAACATTCATAAAATTATAATCATTAGAGTTTTAAAAATGACTTAACCCTTATAAAAACGATAGGCTCAAATTCTTCCAAAGAATATTTCCACCTTTCTATTTTAAAAGTCATCAAGGTTTTTGGTACCAGAGAAAATTTGCATAGGAAGTAAAAAGGATAGTGTTTCAAATGTCATTCATTAATATTTTAATATTAGTTTACTTTAATATGTTTTAGAAAAAGATTGTTTCCTAATGCTATAACAATTATATATTAAGATTTCCATGTTATAATACAAATGTACTATAAACAAAAGTGGATAATTTGCTATACAGAAAAACTTGTGTAGTAAAACATTTTTATAGGGTTGTATAGTTCTAGAAAACTACAGAAGTGGTTTTTGGAGTTTCTATCCCTGAGAGAAGCATCATTTTCTATTGAGGGCCAGCCACTAAATCTCCTAAAGACTTAGAACAGTCAACCTAAAAAAAATAAAAGCAAGAAATACAAAACTGTATATAATAGCCCTGTGTTCCTGTGTTTCAATGTTTTCACTTTGAAAATTTATTAAATTTTCTTTTTTTCATCTCTAACAAAAAGGGAATTGGTAATTTTATATGACTAAATTAAGGAGTAGGATATCAGTTTCTCTGTACAATTTCTACTGCTAACTACTTACAGATCTAAAAAAATTTAGAGAAGTATAAACTCTTAATCTAGAGGAATTAAACTTTAAGAATGTTAACATTTGCATCTTTGGAAATTTCTCCTAGTACCAGTCACTGCTCCATCCTGTGTTTGAATTATTCAAGCAGTATAACCTCAATCATTTGTTATACATATCTATATCTGTAGATCTATCTATCTATCTCAGTAACTGAAAATAATTAGCACTTATCTAAACAGCATAGCAATATTAGCTATTTCTAGAGAAGTATATTTGGAGAAAATGTTAACATCAGAAGATTTTCTAACAATACTAAAAATGAAGTTTCTATAAAAAAGGTTTAGTAATACTCTGGGTTTTGACACTAGGTCAAAATTTTGGTTTTATTTCATGTTTGCAGTACAGTGGTAGAGGGGTGCAGTGAAGGGATGCAGTGAGTAGTAATGGCAGGGAGTGATGATGGGGTTCGGGGACAGGAGAGTAGGCAGGCTGTTTAAAGTAGACTGTCTTGGTACTGAGTTCAACACATAGGATGGGTTGGAAGCATTCATATGAGTGTGAAATAGCTAATCTCCATAATTTTATTGCAAAGAGTATGTTTACTTTCGTCACCAAATTAACTGCATACAATATTCCTATTACCATCTCAACAGTTAATCAATCTGTGGTTCTTTATTGGAGATAAAGTCCCTAAAGAGATGATGAAAGAGTTTCATTAAGAAACTTGGTCAGAAAGGAATAGGAAGAATTGCCTGCTGCATAGTAGATAGTCAACATATATTGAATATATACAAGGATCTAAGTAGATGATCATTCTTTGTTCTGCATTAATTTAGAAAGCATGAACATTATTCCCAAACTGCAAAAAGAAGTCATTAACTGTTTTCATCTCCCCATCAATGTTACATGACATAGACAATCAAAATCTGAGTATATAAAATATATAGAATAGGCACACTCATAGAGACAGAAGGATTAGAGCTTATCAAGGACTGGGGGTGGGGAGTGGAGTAGGGAAAAAGAGGAGTTATTACTTAATGGGTATAGAGTTTCTATTTGGAGTGATAAAAATGTTTGGAAATAGTGGTGATGGTTGCACAGCATTGTGAATGTAATTAATGCCATTGAATTGTACACTTAAAAATAGTTAAAACGGTAAATTTCAAGATATATGTATTTTACCATAATAAAAAAATTTTGACCATGTATAGTTTATAGCTTCATCAAAACAAATTAAATGGAATTATAGTTAATTTAGAATTGCATTCCCTTTACATGAAAGAGTTCACTAATTCTGTACTCCTGATCACAAATGGAATATAAATATCCAAAGTTCTTCCCTTCTGGAAGAGAAATTTGGGAAACTTGAAATATAACTGAAGAAAAACAAAAAAAACCAGTCAAAACAAACTACTTACTTTAATTGGTTCAGGCTGCATCACAGGTGCAGGCATAGCAATGGCACTTGGAGCATAAACCTGGTGATATGTTGCTTGAACTCCATGATCAGAATAAGGCTATTACAAAAAAGAGACAGAAGAGATGTACTGCATTTCATTCACTAATTCAAAATATTTATTCAGCATTTACAATGTGTTAAGCATTCTGCTACACAATCGAGAAATACAGATAAAAAACACATTTCTTATGTTTAATTAACTTATAGTCTGAGCAGGGAAAATAGTAGTCAAAATTACCATAAGTTCTATGAGACGTGTATAGAAATAAAAAGACGTGTATAGGATAAAAAGATAACTACTTGATTTAGCTTAAGAAAGCTGGGTATGGTGATTGGGGAAAATTTTCTCATGGAGTTGATGCTTAAGTTTGAAGCATTAGGGAAAGAATGAGGGAGTAATATGAGCAAAGGCATAGAGGCAAATAAGAACACATCTCATTTGGGCAATCTGTCCAGGTTGTTTGGTATGGATGGAAGGAAGATTACATAGTAAGGGACGGCTGAAAGATGAAGTAGTAGAGTAACAGGCCGGGGACAGATCATGTAAAAAAGCATGGCTGTCCAACAGAGGGTGGTACCATGCATTGAGATATGGAATACAAGGAAAGCCTGATGTATATGTAATTGTGTGTGAGGGGGTTGGAGAAAAGGAGTGAGGTTTGTGACATATATTTTGTGGTATTTGTAGGAATTTAAGTAGAGTTACTTGAATTCTAGAGGGTCCAATAGAAATATTATGTGAATTACATATGTTATTTAAGATTTTCCAATAGCCATGTTACAAAAGTAAAAAGAGGTGAAGTTATTTTTTAATAATATATTTATTTAAGCCAATATATTAAAAATATATCAAAGCATAATCAGTATGAAATTATTGAGATGTTTTACATTCTTTTTTCATATATATCTTTAAAACCTGGTATGTAATTTACACTTACAGCACATTTCAATTTGATTTTGCTACATTTCAAGTGCTTATTCAAGTGCTCACTCGCCACATGTGGCTAGTGGCTATCAGGTTGGATGGTGGAGACTAAAGCTCAGGAGTAAGGTTGGGGCTATAGACATGGGTATGAATGATAATACCAGAGTGAGTATATAGGGTGAAAGAATGGAGATCCAAATATGAAATCATGGGGTGCAAAAGATAAGCTTACAAAGGAAAGTAAAAGGAGGTAAAAGGATTGCCAGAACAGAGAAGTATCATAAAAACTAAAGGTAGGAAGAGCTTCCTCCTACCTTTGGAAACTCCTTTGTATATATATGTACAGTGTCTCTGAGAGGTCAAGTAAGATTAAAAGGAAGGAAAGTATCTGGCAATTAGGAAGTCATTGAGGGCTTGGCAAAGGTTTAAACAACCACTGAAATAAGTGAGTGATGATGCTAACTTATATTATCTATAGAAAACCTGACTACAACACTCATAAGAAAAGCCCTACAGTTTTTAATTTTAGAGAAAAATACCACTTAAATTATAAATCACCCACTCTATTCATTAAATTATGTATTATTCAGACTATACCTTCTACCAGAAACAATATTAAAATAAAAGTATGCAAATATCATTTTGTATGGAAATACCATATAAAGTACAAGCGATATGATAATAATGAGCAATATTTTCAGAAAAATCTTCTAACATTCCACTAAACAGTGAATATACCCTGATGATAAGTATCTGATATCAGGAATTAAGAATAGGGTTTAATGCCAAAAGTAGATTCTGGCTAAAAATCTAATTTAAAAACATTCTTACCTCACTCCACCTCTTGCATACCAGAAAACAATGACAATAAAAAACAAAAGAGATTTTTAAAATGCCATCTCAATTACATAAGAAAATGCCCATGATTCCCAAATCACAAACAATGTAGAATGTCAATGAAGTGCTGTGCAAATTGGACCAACATGAGGGAAGATTCTGAAGCCTCCTCAGACATCAAGAAGAATAAAGATTTCCCTGGAGGTCAAGGTTCTAAAAGACCTATTCAAACATTCTTTAGAGTCCTGATTGTAGGGGTATAGTCAGGCCAATGTAGAAGCAGAGAAAATCTCCAATTTTACTCTGCTTAATAGCAGGGAAGGTAGGATTGAAGGAGAAATCATGTTAACACCATTTTTGCTGTCTGCTATATAGCCTTCTAGCTGAAGAACACTGCTGAAGGTGAAGGAAGGTGAAGGTGGGAAAGAAAGTTGTAATTACTACATCCCCATACAGAAAATCTGTAATAAAAAGGAACTTTACTAGAAACCAAAATGATCTCCAGTGAGGGATGAGGAAAAAAGGGAACCCTTGTACACTGTTGGTGAGAATATAAATCAGTATACCCACTATGGAAAACAGTATGAAGGTTTCTCAAAAAACTAAAAATGCTACCATATAATTCAGCAATCCCACTAATGGGTATATATCCAAAGGAAATGAAATGAGTACATCAAAGAGATATCTGCAATCCCATATTCATTGCAGAATTATTCACAATAGCCAAGATATGGAATCTACCTAAGTGTCCGTCAACGAATGAACAGATAAAGAAAATGTGGTATACATACACAATGAATACTATCAGCCTCTAAAAAGAAGGAAATCCTGTAATTTGTGACAACATCGGTGAACCTGGAGGACATTATGCTAAGTGAAATAAGTCAGGAACAGAAAGACAAACACTGCATGATCTCACTTATATGTGGAATCTGAAAAAGTCAAACTCAGAAGCAGAGATTGGAATGGTGGTTGCCAGGAGATGGGGAGAGGGATGGTGGAGGTGGGGATATGGTAGTCAAAGGGTACAGAATTTCAGTTAGACATGATTAATATGTTCTGGAGATCTACTGCACAGCAACGGTGACTATAATTAATAATAACGTAGTATATACTTGAAAATTGCTAAGATAGTAGATCTTAAATATTTTAACCACAAGCAAAAACAGGATAATTATGTATGGTGATGGATTGGCTTGATTATGATAATCATTTCACAATGTATACATATATCAAACATCAAATCATATACCATAAATATATATAATTTTTATTTTATTTATTTATATCTCAGCAAATCTGGGGAAAAAAAGAAAAAAAACCCCACAAAAATAAATAAATGGCAGGGGTGTTGAAAGGAAGAGTGGAGAAATTCTAGTAAAAGTACAGATAGTAAACATTAAGATCCAACTGTGGAAGTTATTGTTCCAGAATAAAATTATAATGTTATAAACCTTAGCAATATGAAAATAATAAAACAATGCATTCAAATTTGGAGGTGGGTGCTAATTTTCTAATCTTTCACAACACTTTTAAAAACAGCATGCACAGTTCTTGGCAAACAGATGATGAAGCTATTAGTAATGGATCAGGAATATAATTTAAAGACACTGAAGATAATATTTATAATTGTAGTTAGAAAATGAATTTGATTTACACTTTTGAAGGAAGAATTGTTTTTAGAGTTTTCCTCCTTTAGCTTAATTATTATATGCTTTTAATTGACAGAATGTTAGCAATAATACAAATCAACAGGCAGAAGAAGAAGGCAAAGTGTTTGGTATCTTACTATTTCAAAAAGATCAAGTCAGGGATTAGCCTAGTGGAGTGAACAGTTGATTTGTGGAATGGTTCAGAACTGGTTAATGAAGAAGTCTAGGATGAAACATTCTTAGATATAAAAAAAGGGGAAGAGGTGAATAAATCAAAAGAAAACATAAGATGAGGCAGTTTCAATGAGTTTCAACTTAAAAAAAAGAAAAAGAAGTAAATGTTAAGATGAGGTAGTTATAGATCAATTATTTTAAGACTAATACATACATCTGGAAATGAAGCTTCCATTAGAGACAGTGCAGGAGGAACACATCCACCGTCTTGTGCAATTTCCACTGGTTGATAAATAACCTCAGAAGGTTGCAGATATAAGAATGGAGCAGAAGAGGCAGGAGGCTAAAACACAAAGCCATATTTCTAATTCAAATATGATTAGTTATTTCTGTTAAACTGAATTGACTTTCCCAATAGATGAGAGAAATATTTGTTTCATATTTTCCTAAAATTCTTTTTCAGGGATAGCATGGAAGTATCAGACTAGGAATTGTGGGTTGTTATACATTCCAATTACATATGTAGATGTCATTAAATAACTATCACTGGTAAGTACTAAAAGTTCTTAGTGCCTCAGAATCTCATAAATAAATTCAGATATATTAATAATAATTGTAGATAATAACTGCAGATATATTAATATCACCATTAAAGGTTGTAACATATGACTTATGGTATTTTAATTAGCTTACATGTCTACTCTTAGTTTTGTGACTTCCCATATAAGTGGGAAAATGTCATTAAACAATCTTTTTGGTGGTATACTATTTGTTATCAAAAGTTGGAAGACAGAATACTTATTTAGGAGCATAAATCAGACTGAAGCAAAATCTGGAGTGAAAATAGAAAAATGCTAAATTTTCCAGTAATACTACTAATAATAAAAAAGTAATTTTTCATGTTTATACAGCACTTACTTATTCATAATATGCTTTCACTTTCGTGATCTCATTTATCACAAAAATCATGTAAGGAAACTTACAAAGGTATAGTATCATTAGGTCCATTTTACAAATGAGGAAACTGAGAATATAATGATTATATGAACTGCCAAAGGGATCACAGCTAATAAACAGAAGAAGGTGGTCTCAAATCTAGTTCTCCTAACTTTAGCATTCATGCAGTCTTCACAAGAATAGAATGAAAGAAGGGTTTTAAATTTAGATACTGAAAATTAATATTTACCTGAGGAACACCCCACTGCCACTGTCCTGGCAGACATTGTGCAGGGGCCTAAAAACAAAAACCAATAAAAACCCCAAGATTATAATCAAGCGTTAAAATTGGATATCTACATGCAAAAGAATAAAGTTGAACCCTCAAACCATATACAAAAATCAACTCAAACTATATAAAAAAATGAACTCAAAATGGATCAGAGACCTAAATGGAAGAGTTAAAACTCTAGAAGAAAACACAGGTGTAAATCTTTGTGACCTTGAATTAGGCAATGTTTTTATAATTACGACACCAAAAGCATAAGCAACAAAGCAACAAAAGAAAAAACAGATAAATTGGACTTCATCAAAACCTTTCCAGAACTTTTGTGCTGCAAAGGATACCACCAAGAATGTTAAAATACAACTTACAGGATGGGAGAAATTATTTACAAATCATTTACTGATAAGGAACTTATATCAGGAATATATAAAGAACTCTTACAACTCAATAATAAAAAGATAAGTAACCCAACCTAAAAATGGGCAAAGGATATGAATACACTTTTCTCCAAGGAAAACATACAAATGGCCAGTAGGCACATGAAAATATGCCCAACGACATTAGCCTTCAGGTAAATACAAATCAAAACCACAGTGTGATACCACTTCACACCCACTAGGATGACTACAATAAAAAAGGTAGATGACAACAAGTGTGGATGTTGTACAACTCCGAATTTAGTAAAAACCATTCAATTTTACAGTTAAAAAAATTTTTTTATTTTAACATTTATTGTACATTTTTGAGGGGTACAGTGCATTATTTCAATACGTGCATAAACTGCACAATGATTCACTTAGGGTGGATAGCATAGTTTTGTGTTTAAAAATTTTTTTTGGCAGCTTGCTGATGTGGGGATCTGAACCCTTGACCTTCTTGTTCTCAGTACCATGCTCTCCCAAGTAAGCTAATTGGCCAGCCCTTCAATCTTAACACATGTTTTTTCCCCTTTTGAGTGGCTGTCTGGTCCAGGGATCGATTTTACACTTTTAATAGGTAAATTGTATGATATGTTAATTGTATCTAAATTACTTAAAAAAAGAGAGTCAACTTATTTAAGGCACTTATTGTAAGGACAAGATAAAAGATAGACTTTTTGTTCCTTGAGATAGTAGTATTATTTCTTAACAATGAATGTTTTATTCTTATTATTCATTTTAGTATTTTTTTACTATTAGAGTCAAGAAAACAGAAAAAAGAAATAAGATAACCCCACGAATCTACCATCTAAACCAAATCACTGTAAATTTACTGCTGACATCTTCAATTGCTAAGCAATGATATCACTGTATTATAATGATGACCAAGATAATGTGAAGCCTATGTCCTGCACACTATATTCAAAAAGGCAGGATAATGTACAATCTTTTAAGAAAACATTTTAACAAAAAAACTTGACATAAAATGATTAATATATGGATTTGTTAGATAAATGAAATCACTATCTACCTATGAAGTGAGAGATAATATAAAGGAAGTAAATACTGATTAAACCATGCATTACCTGTTTTGGCTAACAAAAAGTGATGAAACCATCAATCTTATAGTTTGTAAAAGGAAAGTGCAAAAGAAGATTGTTATCAAAATGGCAATTTTAAGGGAAGAATGATAATGAATATGTAACTGAAAAGAAAAATGTGAAGTGAAATTATTTCTTATATTGCAAAATAGTATGATGTTAAAAATTGGCATCAAAATCTTTCCTGAGTATATCTAGGTAACACAACTTCAATTTTATAATTCGTGTCAAGCAGAAAACGAGAGTCAAAGTATAAAATTAAATTGTATTAGAAATTTTCCAGAATACATCTGATATGGCAAGTGAGCTACAGCTGTATGTAATCAATTAATGAAGGAGAAGCTGGACCCAATAAGGCACAAGCAGAAAGCATCTTTATTCTTTCTCACCTCTGACCCTTTAAAAGCACTGTATTGTCCCTCCCTGGATAAAAACAAAGACATATCACTTCTTTGTGCTTGGCATATTCTAAATGCCAACTCTCTAGTTAGGGTACTTTAGTAGATGCTTTGATAATCCTCCTGCTGGGGACTTTTGACTGCAGTTTTAGCCCTTGATTGTAGAAGTTCACTTTGCACAGATTCTTTCTCTACTGGGGTCACTTTAAAGATTTTTGGGAAGAGTCTCTTCTGAGGTTCCCATCTTGCTCTTGAGAAACATGCTCCTTTGCTTGCTGTTAGTGGAATTTCAATACCTACTGCAGCCTTCTCTCCTAGTTCTGCCACCAGCTTTTTCTTATTTGAATTTATTTTAGGAGAGGTCATGTTCAAGTACCAACATCCCCCAAATTCCAGGGGACAGATATTATTAGCTCTTAGTCATTCTTTGAAGTCCTCTTCACTTGGGTGAGGAGGTGGGGAAATGCCATAGCACTCTAACAACTCTCCTGTTAATGAAAGCCTTCTTAGCAATTTCCCTTATCAATCTCACCCTTCCCTCATAAGTGTTAAAGGTGGACACTGAGCTAAGGGTCTCAAAACTGGTTTCACAATTTTTTGGCCTGCCATATTAAAGGGTATGGTACCTAAAGATCTGTCTTTGGGGCCTCTGCTGAAATTCTGAGACAGATCAGGAAAAGTCATGCTACATGCATATTTTAAATAAATGCTATTAAGTTACTTTCATTTTTAGTAAATAAACACTTTAGTTTTATATTTAGCATGGTAATAGAATAAAAAACAACTCATTTCCCCCAAACTAAGTCTAATAGTAAAAAGGACTCCAGTAACCTTAACTTAACATTTCATATGGGTCTATTTTAAAAGTTCAAAAAGAAAAAAAAGTGGCAGAAATAAAAAGCTCTTCTGTTATTCCAGAGCTATGAAAAAATGTGGTTTTATGAGTGAATGCTATAGGTGAGAGGTTGTCAGATTTCTTCTGTAAAGGGCAAGAGAGTAAATATTTTAAGCTTTGTAGGCCATAAGATCTCTGTTGCAACTACTCAACTTTTCCATTGTAGCACAAAAGCAGCCATAGACAATATGTAAACAAATGTGGCTGAGTACCAATAATGCTTTATTTACAGAATCAGGCTTCTGGGTGAATTTGGTCTGCAAGTCATAGTCTGCTATAGACCACAATGGTCTGGCATTATAGTTCACTTATCCCCATCTCCCGCTAGAATTAATAAAAAGAAGAGGCTGGTTAACTAAAAGAGGCTGTCACAAAATATACTAAATCACAATATATTACTATTTTAATATGCACTATATTAAATATAAAAACAAGAAACTGACAAAATGTTAACAGTAATATTAAAAATCAGCCTATGGTCTAATACTATATCTTACTTTGGAAATTATTGTTAAAGACTTTTTAGATTAAATGTTAGTCAAGGAGCAAAACAGACTCATTACATTTGGTAAAAGGAAGCAAATAGTTCATCTTCTTGTATGGCATTGTTTAGTTCTTTCATAAAAAAAGAAAAAAGAAACTGCTATCAAGGCTTAATGATCTACTTTCAATTAGTAGAATATTTGCATGAGAAAGAAAAAAGTGAAAGTTACCTGAAAAGGACTGAAAGTACCAGAGGATTTTAATTGTAATTTAATGTTTACCTGGTAGTGATATGCAGGTTGCTGATAAACAGGCTGAGCTACCATCACAGGGGAACTAGATATAGAACGTGACTATAAGAGGAAAAAAATATAGAAAAATTATTTTAGGCAAAATTCTTTAAAATAGCTCATAATAAAATTTATCTCAAATTGTTACCTAAGCCCAGTCAACTTACGGTTTATGATTAGAAATGTCATTTTCTACCTCTTACTGATATTATCTCCAACTCTACTTAAGCCTGTTTATTAAAATCATCACAGTATTACTGCTTCCATGTGGTTTTTTTCCACAGTAATGCTAAAACAATCACCAGAAAAGTTGCTTTTAATCTGAAATTTATCACCTTCAAAGATTAGGAAAATATAGTTCTAAGTGAATATTTAGAGGAAAATGGCAGCTGGACTTAGGGTGACACTGCCTATTTCCATTGTGGAGACCAGGAGTAGATAGTTATTGTTACAATAGCATTTAGAACCAAATGAATAACCATATCTGATTCTCCCACCAATTTCTCATTACTTAAAAATAATCGACATTGTATTCCCTTGCTACACATTTAATTAAAGCAAATGCATTATTTATTGAAGTATTTGTCAATTCTGTTATTTTAGTAATTTGACATTTAAGTGAATTTGTCACCCAATAAACTTACATGTGATATATCTATGTCTGAAGAAAGTACTAGTAACACTTGATTATTAAAAATGATAGAGTAAGCCCTAAAATAGATTACTTAAAACTAGATCATTAATAAAACAGGCAATTAGTATTGCAAGATAGGTAAAAAAGGCTCTAATGATAGCAATTAAAATTTAATTTCTAACATTTGATCTAACTTATATGGCTCTGTTTTAATGTTCACACCTCCAAAGCTGAAGAAAAGTATCATAGTTTTGTACAATTCACAGACTATAATATGCTAATAAAATTGTACCACAGGATTAACATTAGAAAATAATCATGTAATTTAATATACTAACAGATTAAAGGAGAAAAATACATGATATCTCAGTAGATACAGAAAAAGCATTTGTTAAAATTCGGTACCTTTTAATGATAAAAACCCTTAGCAAACAGAATAGAAAATAAGTTCCTTAGTTGATTTAGGGCAGTAATTCTCAATCATGGGTGATTTTCTCCCCCAAATCAGGGAATATCTGGCAATGCTGGGAGACATTTTTGGTTGTCTACTATGGGGAGGCTAAAGAGACTTCTAAACATCCTACTGTGCACAGGACAGCCTTCTACAACACAGAAATCATCTGGCCCAAAATGTCAATAGTGCCGAGGTTGAGAAACTCAGGTTAAGAGTATCTTCCAAAGCGTGCGTGCGTGTGTGTGTGTGTGTGCGTGTGTGTGTGTGTGTGTAAAGCTTAATGCTGAATCACTTAACTTGTTCTCTTTTTCAAGAACAAGGTCATGTTATCACTACATCAGTTCTGTAGCAGAGACACTACCAGTTCAGTAACTCAAGGGGAAAAAACCAAGAAACAAAAGAATAGAAAGAAATAGAAGTATATAGAATCATAAATAATTGTCTAAATGAGAATTTGGCAGGGTTACTGATACAATATCAACATTAAAAAATAAAAAGTATTACCATACACCTGCTACAATCTATTAGGAAATGTGATTTAAAAAAAATAGCATTCATAAAAGGAACAAAAACTAAAGGGTACTAAAAATTCAAGGAAAGATGAGTCAAACATTTTTATGGAGAAAGAAAACTTTTTTTGATGGATGGAAATAAAAGAAGACCTAAATAAATGGAGAGATGTATCATGTTCACAGATGGGAAGACTCAATATTATAAAACACCTAAATGTCCCAAATTAATCTACATATTTAATGCAATTCTAATAAAAACCCAACAAGGGTTTTTCACAGAGCTGAACAAGCTAAATTATAAAATTTATACTTATAAAAGCAAAGACTTAAGAATAGACTAGAGATGCCTGGAGGAGAACAAAGTAAAAGGATTTGTCTTAGATTTTGAGGCTCATTATAAAGCCACAGTAATGAAAACAGAATTGGGCAGGGCAAACAAATACACTTAATGGAACAGAACAGAGAGCCCAGAAAGAGACCCATACATATGGAAATTTGGTATTTGATAGAAGATTCATTTCAAAAAGTAGGAAAAAGGATGGATTAGTCAATACATAAACTTAAAATTTAAGATCTAGATGTGAAAAGCATCAATACTAGAGCATTTTAAAAATAAAATATAGTATATATTTTTGTAATAAAGAAGTGTTCTTTTTAAAACAAGACACTAAAAGTTGAAACCGTAAAGCAAAAACGTTTGTAGTGGATTGAATTATATCCCTCCAAAACTCCCTTAAGCTTGAATTGTATCCCCCAAGTTTTATGTATTAGAAACTTAGCCCCCTCTGGACTGTTAAGAGGGTGGGAAATCCTATTATGATAAATGAAAGGTGGTGCCTTAAAGAGGTGATTGGATTGTAGGACCGTGCAGTAGTGAATGGATTAAAAATGGTGGTCAAGGGCGTGGTTCTGAGGGCTTTAAACGAAGAGGAGAGTCTGTCTCTCTTTGCTTTCTCTGCTTCCACCATCTTGCAATGTGAGACCCCTGGGTCACTGTCGCCACCCCCAGATGGACTTCAGACTTTTCAGCCTCAGAAACTGTAAGCAATAAATTTCATTTTCTTTATAAATCACCCAGTTCAGTGTACTTTGTAATAAGCAACAAAAACGGACTAATACAACGTTGAAACAAATAACAGCAACAAAAATATTTTATGAGAAAAAAACCATAAGCAACATTAATGACAAGCCATGAACTAGAAGATATTTACAACCCACAAAATTTATATAATGAACTCAAGAAAAAGACAAATTGCCTCAATAGAAAAATGGACAAAGGATATAACTGGCAGTTCATAGAAGAAAGTGGAATGGCAAATGAATATATGAAAATATGTCCAATTTTACCAGTAATTAGGAAAATGAAAAGTAAAACAAAATATCATTGCATGATAATATTGGCAAAAATATAAAAATCTTATAATTTTAAGGGTTGGCAGATTATGGAGAAATTGTAATGCTCATAAACTGCTGGCTAGAGTGTAAACTGGTATACTTTGGAAAGCTGTTTGGCCACATTTAATTGAAGGATGTGCATACTTTATGAATATGAAATTCTAATTCTACGCATATATCCTAAGCTAGACCAAGGTACATTAGGGGAATACAAAAATTTTCCAGTGAAACATGGGCATGAATAACTTTAAGAGTACTAAGTTTTAGATCCTAACCTTCATATGTACTCCTTCCTGACTTGATTTGCCTGTGAACATGTCTGTGTACTAAAGATTTTTCTTTTCAAAACTCTCTTTTCACTATCTCCTTTTTCCTTCCCGGAAAGGAAAATTTCTCACTCATTCTTGATCTTACTATAATGCTTTGTTCTGGAATGTAAACGCCAATAGGGCATCAAACAAAAACACAATTAAAGAAGGCAAAGTGCCCTAAGAAATAGGAAGAAGCAAAGCAAAAGAGTTTGAATAAGAAATATTAAAGGGTACCTTAATTCATCCAGGGAACAAACAAGTTAGCTGATGGTCACAGGGATACATATGAACTCATTTATTTGAGTTTAAACATAAAGTCAGAATTTTCTAATAGAAAGTTTTATTTAGCTGACTAGTTTCATTCAGTTGACTAATTTTGTTAACTGAGTTATAGAGTAGACACTTTCCATTATTACAATAAGCTAAATCTACAGGTACAAAGTTTTGATAAAAACAAATTTAAAGCAAACCTACAATATACAATATGGCTGAACGATTTAAACATAATAAACTTCATATATAAACTTAAAAATGAGTGAGTATATTCAGAATTTCTCAGAAAAATTTTTAGAGGATATAGAAGCAAAACCTTTAAAAACCACTGCCCTAGAAAAACTCACACAATTCTCATACTTGATTGTAGAAAAAAATTAAAATGTCTATTAATAAAGAAATATAAAAAATTGTAGTACACTCATACAATGGAATATTTCAAAATATTAAAATAAGTGACCTAGATGTCCAAGGATCAATATGATTTAATATAAAAAAGAGTCAACATGGTTTCGTCTCAAAACCATAATGTTAAATAGAAAAACCGGATGATTTATACAGTGTTTAACACCACTCAAAGCGATACTACATATTACTTAAGGAGACATACATTTGTAGTAAAAACATATAAAATGGACAGGAAAGATATTCTGTTTACTTCTGAGGAGGAAAATAAGGTAAGAAGACTTTACCTGAGTTTGTCAGATTTTATTCTCCCCCTTTAAAAAGAACTTAAGTAAAGACGGCTAAATGTGTTAAATGTTAAATTTGGGTGGTGGGGTCATGAGTAATATATTATTCATACTTGTCTGTGGATGAAATATTTTAGAAATAAAACAAAAATTTAAAAAAATTTATAGTAATAGATTAAAACCCCTTTAAAATGAAATTACTTACAGGCCAAGGTGGTGGGACAGAAGTTACCTCTGGAGTATGAAAATAAGCAACACCATTATGATAAGTATAGGGATATCCAGTTGAAGTTGTTAGATACATTGTTCCAGCTGCTGGCATTATACTTGAACCTAAAGCAAAGATTAAATAATAATAATTGAAATGTTCAACTTGAACTTTAAAAATATAATTTCTGAACACTGTCATCTTAATATACTTACATAGCTACAATAAAAATTGAATGTTATAAGCATTTTTTAAAAATTCCGTATATTAAAGTATCTTTGAAGCATGTATTTTCAAAGTCACTACCTTAGATCTTCAATTAGCTTAAGGTGATTAAAAGAAAAAAAGAATAAAAAGAAATACTAAAAATTCACCAATTCAGATTGTAATACCAGCATAATGAAACACAGCTTAACAATTTAGATTATTATCACCTAAGTCATTATTTTTACAAACATAAATTATATATAACTTATTTTTATTTAAAAAAATATATTTAACAAGATATAACTTTCTTTTATTTCATTGAACTACCTTTTGAGGCCATAGTCATTTCATACAATGCCACCAATGCTCAATGCAGGTCTTTTAGAATCCATGTATGAATCTTATTTAGACCATAAAGTTGCTTTGATCTGAACAGACTTTGTGAACTGTCACTGTCTCCATATAAGCAATAACATGAAGGAAACCCAGTCCTGGCTGGGGTGATATGGTGTGCACATGGAAAAATGACCACAGGCCTGGCATTATTTGTCTGTAGAATTTAGAAAACATTATAAAAATAAAAATCTGGAATGTGTTTAGTCACTGAGGATGCTCAAAAATTAACATTATGAGAATCTCTGGAAAGACAATTTCTGATCTATAACTTCCTAAATATTAACTTAATATTTTGTGGCTTTCTTTGTCTCTCTCTATAAAGGAATTTAATGCTATAATAAGAGATGGATTGATTTTCTAAAAAACTACTAGCAAAGAAAGTTTAACGTGAAATTTAACCTTTCTTTTTGCTGTTGTGTTACTGCAACTCATGTAAGAAAGATGCTGACTATTAAGTGTGAGAATGGTATAAAAATGTATTTTTGTCAAAGTCCACAATAAAGTTCTAAATGTTAGAAACTTGAAAAGGAAATATAAAAACCTAGAAGTAGCATTAAGTAAGATGACAACACTGAAAACTGAAGTAGAAAAGGATTCTCATTAGGGGGTCTTTGCGTTTATAAAGTCTTAAGATTATTATTATTATTATTAGAATTATATATAATTTAGAGTTAGTTGAAGACTATAGACACTGTAGTAAAGTTCCTAAGATCTTAGCTACATCTTTTACTTGTAAAAGTTCAAAGATGGAGTTACCAGATCACTTCCTGCATTCAAAATTGACACATGCACTCAGATGTCAGGATGAAGGGATGTTTGCTTCAGGATGAACACAGGTGAAACTAAGAAAACAGGAGTGGTTGGCTGGGTGAAGAACACCCGGAAAGGCACTGTGACAGGCAAAGTCAAGGCCCTGAAGAGAAAGTCAATCCCACAAAGTCCTGTCTGATCAAGGATGGGAGTCCTAGTTCTCGCATTAACCGTATGGATTTTTCTAACCAACAAACCATCTCTAAACTTGAATACTATAACTTTAGTATTTAATACTAATGGAAGAGAAATAAAAACTGTAATGCTTACACTGCACAACAAACGCCATATATTCTTAAGTTTATATACTAGAATAATAGTAGTAGCAGAGTAGGATTAAAAAAGGGAACTTTCGGGCCGGCCCGGTGGCGCACTGGATAAGTGCGCCGCTTGGGAAGCGTGGCGGCGCTCCCGCCCGAGGGTTCGGATCCCACATACAGACCGGTTCCCGCTCACTGGCTGAGCGAGGCGTGGGGGCAACGCTGAGGGTTGCAATCCCGTTGCCGGTCCCCGGTCCGGTACGGGGGCAAAAAAAAAAAGGGAACTTTCTGTTCTGAAAGCTACAATGTTATATATGTTACGAAAAATGTGTGACACTGAAATAATTTTACTTAATCATATTTTTAACAAGGAAAAACATAGCATTCTAAGATTAAAATGTCATTACAGAATATTTAATATGAATATTCAACTTAAACTTGTCTCATGGAATCTTTAATTTCAATGAACATTACAACATACATGTGATTTGGCTAGACATAAAATAATAAAGTTAACCATTCAAAAATTATCTTTGGGTACTGTTGTCTGTAGTATATTCTAAAAACTTCCAAATAATAATCAGTGGTTACAAATTAATTTATGTGATGATCAATATAACAGTAAAATAACATCAACAAAGAGTTAATTTTTAAATTTCTGGTTAAATGTGAACATGATTCAGTACTTAGGTTGGGGCTACTTAGTGCTTTCTATGAACTATACACTCTGTATAGTAAGCATTTAGGCCAAGTGATGGCTGATAAGAAGTCACTATTTCAGTATAGCAAGCAGCAAGATTTTTATCAACAACCACCCACAATGGATATCCTATTATCCAGAAAAGGAACTTAGAGTCTAAATAATGATACTATTCCTCAAATTTGGACTATCATTTGGGGATCTTCTTATGCAAATGATAATTAAACAACAGAGTGTTTAAAGGGGAAGGTTCATTTCTATATCATAGAATTATAATATTGAGAAAAGGAAGAACTTTAATAGAAAATAGTGGGGAATTTCAAATATCGTTGGCATATATACTTCATTAGAACAATGGAGCACTTCATTAAAACAAAATTTTATGTGGAATTGAATACATAAAACAAGTTAAAAAAAAAAAAAGAGTTCAAAGATGATGAAGGCGTGAAGTTGGAGAAGATTCTACTTTCCTGAAGACATTTTGGTTCCACTCTGCAAATTCTTTGCGTCTACTATCAGCCAGCATTCACTCATGCTATGACTCTCTTTTATTCTCTACTCTCCTTTTGCTACAAAACTGTTGCTGTTGTAAGTCTTCATGTGGCTAGTCTGGGGTCCCCACCTCTTTTTCCAGGCCAAGTTATAAAACAAACAAACAAACAAAAATATATATATTTTTTGTCATGGAGGAGACTTTAAAAGTTACATAAGCCAAATTAGATTAAGTACTTGACCAGCATGGTTATATAAATTACTGGAACTGATAATGCTCCTTCCACTAAACCAGTGCTTCTCAAAATTTAACATACATTAGGATCATCTAGATGGCTTATTAAAATACAAATACCAGGGACCCATCTCCAAAGATTTTGATTCAGTAAGTCTGGGATAGGGCCTAAGAATTTGCATTTTGACAGCTCCCAAATGAAATGATGCTAACTATGCAAACCATACTTTGGCCCTGGCCTTCCACTTTAAGTACCACTACTACTTCTCAGTCTTTATATTTTCACTGTATTTGATCTAGTATTGTTACTGTTTATTTTAGTAGTTCTTAATCATATCTTTTTGAGAATATGACAGAAGCTGTAGACATTTTTCTCAGAAACATATTCAGTCAAAATATTGTACACAGTTCAGGAGGTTCATGGATTACCTCCAAAGATCATCAATGAACCATGGTCTATCTGTTAAGTAGATAAATTTTTTTCTTAAAGACATTTGTTCAGTGTCATGATCAGATTATTACACGTAGCAATCAACAGCATGGGTGCAAAGAAAAAAAATTCTACATTAAAACCCTTTGTTGGAATGCTTTACACTTTCCACAGAACAGAAACTAAAATAACCTGTTATACAATTAGTCACAAATACAGTCCTTGAGTTTTTTTGCCCATACACATGAGTATTGTCTAAAACATGTCTTCTTTGTAGCAGCTAGGTCCTGCCACCACTGTGCTTGGCTGAGTTCACAAATTAGTTGTAACCTGTAGCTTCGCTGTCACTTCTCTGGCTCTCCTCTACTGATAAGCTTTGTTTCCTGGAAGTTAATTAAAACATCCTGCCACTGCCATAGCTACTGCTGCTGCTGGAACCACCATAGCCATCTTGGTTTCATGGTCTGGCAAAGTATTGGCCTCCACCACCATAAGGGACAGAGCTTCTGTTTCCAAAATTTCCTCCCTTCATGGGTCCAAAATTTGAAGACAGATTTTTGTAACTGTCAAAATCATTGTAGCTTCCACCACCTCCAAAATTGCTCCCATTATTACCAAATCCATTATAGACATCCCCACTGCAACCATATACACCACCACCATGGCTGCCACCAACCATGACCACTAAAGTTTCCTCCACGACCAAAGTTTTCATTCCTACCAAAACCACCTCCACGACCACCACCAAAGTTTCCAGAACCACTTTGACTTCTTTGACTGGATGAAGCACTAGCCGTCTCTTGCTTCGACAGGGCTTTCCTTACTTCACAGTTGTGACTATTCACAGTATGGTATTTCTGAATGACAATCTGATCCACAGAGTCATGATCATCAAAGGTTACAAAAGCAAAGCCTTTCTTCTTGCTGCTGTCTTGGCCAGTCATGATTTCAACCACTTCAATTTTCCCATACTGTTCAAAGTAATCTATCAGGTGATGTTCTTCAGTGTCCTCTTTAATGCTACTAACAAAGATCTTTTTCACAGTTAAGTGGGCACCTGGTCTTTGAGAATCCTCTCTTGAGACAGCTCTCTTTGGTTCCACAACTCTTGCATCCACCTTGTGTGGCCTTGCATTCATGGCTGCATCCACCTCCTCCACAGTGGCATATGTGACAAACCCAAAGCCCCTGGAATGCTTGTTGTTTGGATCTCTCATTACCACACAGTCTGTGAGCATTCCCCATTGCTCAAAATGGCTCCTGAGACTCTCATCAGTTGTTTCAAAGCTCAACCCTCCGATGAAAAGTTTCTGTAGCTGTTCGGGTTCTTTAGGAGACTCTGACTTAGACATGATGGCAGTGGGAAGACTTTAAAGATGCTTCCTCAGCTGCATCCATGAATCGAAAGGGGTAAGCTAACGAATGTATCTCAGTAAATAAATAAATTTTAAGTGCCTGCGATTACAAGGCGTTAAACTAGGCCCTGGTGATACAGCAAAAAATAAAAAAAATTGAACACGGCATCGTCTCTATCCCCATAGAAGTTAGGTTCCGGTAGGGAAGACTGTCATTAGCTAATTTTATAATTAATTAAATATAATTTTAATAAATACACAGAGGTAATATAGGGTGTTATACTTGCTAGTATAGGATACTATACTAAAGATTTCAATTATTTTACATTTATAAAGTATACACAGTTTGAAAATATTTTCTCCCATTTGTAGCTTATCTTTTCACTTTGCTGATTGTTTCCTTTGCTGTGCAGAAGGTTTTTAGTTTGATATAATCCCATTTATTTATTTTTTCTATTTCAGGTCTTATATTTAAGTCTTTAATTGATTTTGAGTTGATTTTAGAATATGGTAAGAGGTATAGGTCCACTTTCATTTTTCTGCCTGTGGAAGTCCAGTTATCCCAGCACCATTTATTGAAGAGGCAGTCTTTTCCCCAATGTATGTTCTTGCTGCCTTTGTCAAAGATCAGTTGGCTGTAAGTACGTGGGTTGATTCCTGGGTTTTCTAATCTGTTCCATTGATCTGAGCGTCTGTTTTTATGCCAGTACCACACTGTTTTGGTTACAATAGCTTTGTAATATAATTTGAAATCAGGTAGTGTTATGCCTCTGGCTTTATTTTTTTTGCTTAGGATTGCTTTGGCTATTCAGGGTCTTTTGTTGTTCCATATGAATATTTGCAACAACATGGATGAGTCTGGAGAAAATTATGTTAAGTGAAATAAGCCAGAGAAAGAAACAGAAAGACTGCATGGTCTCACTCATAACTGACTGCTAGTAAGGGAGGGAGGGAGGGAGGGAGAGAGTGGGGAGGAAAGTAGGAAAGTAGGAAGGAATGAAGGAAAGAAAGAAAAGACCGCAGCAATATGTTGAACTTTCAGAAAGAGACTTTCCTAAGGAGGCTAGAGATGGGGGAGAGGGAGGGAGGGGATTTGGGAAGTGATAGGTTGGGAAAATGGCATAAAGAAATATCACAATTTGTAAGAATGAATATGCTAATAATAAAAATTTTTAAAAAGTATATATAAAATATCCATTTCTCTCTCTCTCTCTGGTGCTTTTGTGAGGAAATGATGTTTGAGGTAAGCTTTAAAGAATGAATGGGATGGCAAAGAGCATTCTAGGTAAAGAAAACAGTATATTGGACAGTCCTGAGAAGTATGATATGCTCTGAAACTGAGAGAAGGCTAGATGTCTAAAGCATGAAAAGATAAGGGAAGAATAGCTCAAAATAAGCTGAGAATAAGATGATAAGATGTACACTTCTAAAAGATCACTCTGGCTGCGTTGTGAAGAATGGATTGGAAGGTAACAAGATTGGATTCAAAGAGACCAGTTAGGAGCGTTTTCCAGTAGCCAAGGCAAGCAAAGTGGGTAGCTGGGACTAGGGTTTTGGTGATGGAGACGGAAAGTGACAAACTTGAGAAAAAATTAAGATAAGAATCACTTGTATTTTGTAAATGTACTTTTAATACCTATTTTTCTTTGCAGAAAAGCAAAAAGAGGTTGGAGTCATATAGTCTTGGATTTGAAGGCTAATGCTACCACTCACCATTTGGTTAAGTTACATAATCCTATACTTCTCAGATTTGGATATGGCATGGTATGCTAGGACATATGAAAAGACATAGGCTGAACATGGTGATTTTCCTGCAGAATCAGTTTTATTCAAACACTTGTTTTTTTGGGAAACATTTTTATATTCAAATAAACAAAACTATGGAACAGAGTGCAAATTGTGCATGAAGTTTTTACATAAACTATGAGACTTTAAAGAAAATTTGCAACTCTCATATGCCGCATTGTGTAAAGACCCACAGTATGCCAAGATTAACTCTCCTCTACCTTTAAGAGTATTTCAACAGAAACTTTTATTTTTTTTTTTGGTGGCTGGCTGATATGGGGATTTAAATCCTTGACCTTAGTGTTATAACACCACACTCTAACCAACTGAACTAACTGGCCAGCTCCAGCAGAAACTTTTTTAAAACAATGACTTTACCTTTCTAGGACTAAATTTTCTATTTACAAAAATAGAGCTAACAATATCTCATGGGTTGTTGTGAAGATTAAATGAAATAAGTGTAAACCCATAACAATGACTTGCACTGAACAGTTCCTAAAAAACTGTTTGTGTATTTGAAAGCATTCAGTGTAGTGCAGATTTATTTTCTATTTTAGCCGCAGGTGGGTCATAATATGACTTAGTATTTAGTACCTCCTGCTGGTGATAATGGGCTAAAGAACCATTACTATACATCACAGCTTAACTTTTGCAACTTAACAACAGTAGCTGAAAAATATTCAGCATTCGGCCATATTTAGTGCATTCCATTTTGTATTAACTTCCTGAAGACAAATCGATTATCTCCTAAATTAACAAATACTAAGTCAAAATTAAACTTAATATTTTTCAACTTCTAAATCAAAAAGCAGAACAGTCCAAATGAGCACAATCTAGAAATTTGTTAACAGATGTATAACTACCTGGTGTTTTAAACATCCCAGTAGACACTAGGATGTGGCTAAGGAAAAATAAGAAAAGTTAGTTACTAATTTTATGTGAAGTTTCTCCTTTTAGTCAAAGACTCAGAGATTTTAGTAAGTATTATAGGTAAAAAGTTAACTATAAAAAGTTAACTATTCTAATCTAATAAATGAGAAGAGTGAGAAAAAAAGAGTAGAGTTGAAAGAAAGCATTACAGAAATTTGAGGAAGGCACACACATAACTTAGCTAATTCCTAAAGCTTTAGGGATTATTCCCCCTGATAATTTTAACTCATGTGGTTAGGTGACAGTACATACCATGAAGCCAGTTTCTGATATTAGCTCTATATTTTCACTTTTAGTATATTTGCTCTAATTTTAAATTACTATTATAATTAGAAAAATTTTCTAATTAGTAATTCTAAATTACTTCTAATTACTTCTGTGATTTTAAATATTTTCATCATAAAATATTTTTCCTTTAAAGATGTAACTATATGGAATAATATACTTAATCATCATTATTTATGGTAATTTTTCACTAGCCCAAAAAACCCTAAGATATATTAATTTGTGGTAAGAAATATTTGTTTGAATGCCCACTTTTCTAAAGTAACTTTATTAGATAAAAGAAACATGATATTTTAATAAAGTTCTATAAAATTCTAATACTTCAAAAAAAAACCATGCAAAAATATTGAAAAATACATTAGTTCTCAATACATACGAGGGATCCCTACATGTTGTTTTCTTATCGCTGGACCAATGTTCAGTTTCTTATCCTTATAATTAAATTTTTCAGCCTAAAATAAAGAAAAAATATTTTATTATTTTGGCACTATTATTTATAAAACCAATCAGGAAAAACTATGAGAAGGAGAATTTTAAAAATTCAGACTATAACATTCTTTGAAAGCAGCAAGGGCAAAATCTTTGGATTAAAATAGATCTGGGTCTGAATCTTGGTCCCAATGCTCTGACTAATTCCTCATTTGTAATACAGTCAATTCTCATTATTCATGGATTCTGTATTTGTGAATTTGCTTATTTGCTAAAATTTATTTATGATACCCAAATCAATACTTATGGCGATTTCGAGGTTATTAGTGGACATCCACAGAGTGGAGAAAAATTTGAATAGTCTGACACACCTACGTTCCCAGCTGAGGTCAAAGAAGGTGATGCTCTTTCTTGTTTCAGTTCATATACTGTAGACAAGTGTTCTTTTTTTTTTTTTTTTGTCTTTTTCCGTGTCCGGCAACGGATTGCAACCCTCAGTGTCGGCCCCGTACCGGACCGGGACCGGCAATGGGATCGCAACCCTCGGTGTTGCCCCCGCGCCTCGCTCAGCCAGTGAGCGGGAACCGGTCTGTATGTGGGATCCGAACCCTCGGCGGGAGCGCCTCCGCACTTCCCAAGAGGCGCACTAGCGCAGTGCGCCACCGGGCCGGCCCCACAAGTGTTCTTTTTGCATTCTATTTAGAGCCATGTTTTTTGCGTTTTATGATTTTTGTTGGTGATTCTGCTATTTAAAATGGCCTCCACGTATAGTGCTGAAGTACTGGCTAGTGTTCCTAAGCACAAGACTGTCATATACCTTACAGAGAAAATATGTCAGATGTACTTAATTCAGGAATGAATTATTGGCTATGAGTTGAAGGTTAATGAATCAATAATATGGTGTCTTTAAACAGAAATACACATAAAAGGAGGTTATGTATTGATTGATGACAATATTTTTACCAGAGGTTATCGGGAACCTCACCCTGTATTTCTCCTCGGAACAGCAGTTTAGTATTTGCTCTGTTGGTGGTGACTTTATAGACCATAACTAACATGAATAACAAGAATCGACTATTTGATTTTAAGAATATACAATTAAAATTCTTTTTTTCCAAAAAAAATTTAAATGTTACATTTGCCATAATTTAAAGTTACTATACTGAACTGCAGGCTATAGGCTTTTTCTATGAATGCTCTTACTTTATATAAAGTTTTCCATAGGAGGGAAATAAACTCAGATCATCTCACTCTAGGAATCCGTGTTTGTACTGGTTTTTAGGAATTCAAAACGCTATTAACATTTCACAAAAGATAAATCCCCAAGTTCTTAATTTAAGCAAATAAAGGAAAAATTATATTACAACTTCCCAGCCATACTCATGTAAGGATTTGAAATTTGTTCTTCTGCAGATAAATTTTCTTGGAGACCAAAGCCACTCTTAAGAAGCACATAAGTTAAGATTTTTTTTTGCAATTGATCACTGTACTGGAACTCTACTATAAAATAAACACCTTAAAAGACTAGTTTCAAAGAAAGAAGTTCCAAAAATGAAGTTAAATACACCAAAAGGTCTTACCTCTTGTAAAATTTTTTGTGCATCTTCTTGTGTTTCAAAAGTGACGAAACCATATCTAAATAAATGCATTAATGTTACTAATTAATTT
Organism: Galeopterus variegatus; assembly: GCF_000696425.1. Classification (NCBI taxonomy): domain Eukaryota; kingdom Metazoa; phylum Chordata; class Mammalia; order Dermoptera; family Cynocephalidae; genus Galeopterus; species Galeopterus variegatus. The sequence continues at coordinate 64,973 of NW_007730497.1, read as the reverse complement.
TTTTCTTAGAATATTTCATTAGTTATGTTAAAATTTTTAAAATTTTTGTGTTTTAAGAATTGGCCACTGTAGGAGTAAGTATCTTTCTATGCTGCACCAGCATGGGAATCCTAGAAGAATCATTCACAGTTTAACACTGTCATCTCCTCTTAGAATCAGAGACTAAAAGTAAAAAAAGAAACCAGGGATCTTGAAACAGTTTCAGCCCTGAGCTAACTATATGTAAGAAAGAAAAGCATGAGATTCACCTTCTAGCTTAAAAACTGGAATGCAATGAACTTCAGTCCAGAGCAATAATCTCCTTTTAAAGTAATAGAGGTTTGGCTTAAACAGAGGAATCAAAGTAGAAAAAAAACTTTGAAAATTAAAAATTTCAACACAGTAAAATTTCCTATATTGATAAATGATTATACAAATGTATTACTTTATTATTAGTAGTACATATACAAGGGTACTTCAAAAAAGTTCATGGAGAGATTTGTATTATCTTTTAATTCTATTTTTCCATGAACTTTTTGAAGTATCCTCGTAAACTGATGTAATTATTAGTATATTTCCCAAACAATATCAAATAAACATATGTACAACCCAGATTTTAAATCTGCTTTTCATATATGGCCATTACCTTCAAGTACAACTCATATAATGTTCAAGATACAAATACAAAAACATGATGTATACTATGTCCAAAAAGTCAAAATAGGTAGAGGAAAAAAAAATACCAAAAGAGATAAAAAAAAGTATATCTCCCAAAGCATAATACCTATTTAGATAATTTAAGCAAAGTCTTTTGAGTAAGGCTAGATATCTTGACCAACTTCTTCTTCACTTCATATTTACTGTATCATACATAAAGCTTCTTTTTTAACAAAGGAATTTTTCTCTATCTGTTTGCCCAAACATTAAATAAGAATTAAGGAATTATTGTTATACTAAATTTTTTGGTAGAACAAAACACCACCCAGTGGAGAAGGCATAAAGTACAGTTCACATTTCCATGTGTGTCTAGCAATGATAAAAAGTTGATATTACCAAAATATTGCAAATTCTGTTAGCCACACAAAAGAGGTATAATCTCACTTTATCTTAACATTGTTTGGCAGTCTGAGGAAGTATCTCCTATGTTTGAAAATAACCTCTATGTAGAATCCTGTCTCTTCCAGAGTACCCACTATTATACTTACATGTTGTTTCTCACTAATACTATTTTCTATCCACCACATTGGTTCCTTCTTTATGCATATAAATAATATTATGTCTTGCCTCTCTTTCAAGAAAACAAACACATCCTTCGTTGATCTCCACTGCCTTATATATTTTCTTTTAAGTTTGCTGTAAAACTCCTTAAATGAGTACACTATTCAAATTACCTTTTTCTTTTCTGAAATTTGGCTTTTGTACACATAATAATTCACTGAAATAGCTCTACATATTTCTAGACACAGTCTACTGCTTTCTTCTCAATTTAATTCTCCTTAACATGGCAATTAGAAATCATTCTTAGAGTTGTATTTCTCATATTAGTCCCCTAATTAGGTCTCTGAGACAAAACCTACAGACATTCCTTGGGGTCAGCTGTTTTCAAATAAAACTTTCTATAGTCTAAAGCAGGAATACAAGTCCAAAAAAATCCAATTCTTTTAGCTTCTGTTTCCTTAGTTACTGTACACTTGCTACATTAAGTTTTGCTGCCTAACACTGAATGGTTCCTCAGCCTATGCAAGAATAACATTTCAACAAATTAAGGAATATTATAGTGTCCTCCTTCTTTCAAATATACACAAACATACACTTGAAAGAAATAGAAGATCAAAAGGTAGGAAGAAAGAAGAAGGCAAGAAATTCTTTGTTGAAAAAATGGAATCAAATTAAATTAGCACATAAAAATCTAGTAATCCAATAAAAATACAGTTGTTAATTCTATATACTGTCTATAGTGATACTAACCCTTTGGACACTCCGGCTCTGTCACTGACAATCTTCACTTCTTTTACAGACCCATACTGGGAAAAAAATTTTCTTAAATCATTTTCATTTGTCTAATAGCATAAAAAGAAAACATTAAAAAACATTTTTTAATTGCTGAAAGACGAAACAATTCTTATGCTTGTTTGGAAACAGAAAAAGTTATAAACAATAATATGAATGAAGTCTGCCGCTCATCACCAAAACAATGCATGAAATCATTAGATTATTAAAATAAATATACTTTGCTTTATGCAGTAGATATGTTGTTAAACTATTATACATCAATCTTTTTTTTTCCTGGCAGCTGGCTGGTATGGGGTTCTGAACCCATGACCTAGCTGGCCAGTTTTTAAAAAAAGAATTTGGATTAGGCATGCTATAATCATAGTAAGGGTGCAGTAATTGGCTCTTGTGGCTTAGAGAGGCCGACAGTCATGGCAGTGGAACTAGGTTATGTTGGCCTACACCAGTCACTCTATTTTAGTTAGCATAGTCTCCAGGAACAGTTGGATCTTAGGAAAGGATATATTTCAAAAAGTACTTGAATTCAACCTGGAATAACAATGGAGTGACTACAAGATTAAAGTTATTAGACATTTTGTACTCAATATATATTTCAGTTAAATAGACATTATGATGATATTAAAAATAAAAATTTGAACCATAATTAGGCTTGTACAAGACAGCTCTAAGGATGGTTTTGGTATATCTGGGTTAAACTGAAATAGTCTGATAATAGACTTATATCACCTTTTCCCAGAGTATTCACACTAAATTCATTGCAACTTCATTTTCTGGTTCAGCTGTAACTGCCTTTAAGAGTAACTTTAAATGTGCCTAGGGAAAAAAAAATGTCTTTTTCTATGTGGGAAAAAGACGTGCCTTCTAGTGGAGCCTTTTGATTTCAATTGCTACCTCACTACTTATATACTCTATTCATTTTTAGTTGGTAACAAAATCTGCTAAACTGGCTGACAAATACTAAAGTTAATCTAATAATCGAATGCCTTTTATTTCAATAAACACAAAATGGAATCAATGCTACAATAAGAATTGTTATTAGAGATTTGAAAACAAATGAATTCAAATTATTCTCCAGAAGAAGAATCATTAGCTCAAACTTGCAGCTCCACTTCTTCATTGAAAAGTAAGGTGACAGAAAGTCAAGATGATTAAACATTAAGAGGGATAGTCTGTAGGCTTCTAAAAATAAGAGATTGAAAAAGTCTGAGATTGCTTGTTACTACAGTAAACTATTTCCTTGTGGAATTTAGCAATGGTTTTGAAAAAAGTATTAAGTATGAGGTCTCCTTTAGGGAACCTTAGCAGTTACCCTAACGCTATGGCTGTATTGTAACAATGGCCTCCAAAGTTCACACTGTAGCTGATGGGCTTCAGTAACCTAGAATAATCTGGCCATGCAAATGGTTATATTTATTGATGACTTATTTTCAAAAAATATACTAAGCTATTGTAATATAAATGAATTATGAACAAGAATACTCAAATTGAATATATCTGGTTAGCCATTAATATTTTCCATAGACAAATAAACTTTTTAAAAATAAAAATTTTATAAGAAATAATTTTTCTTTATTTTTAGTGAAACAATTACATACTTGCTTAAAGCTCATTATTTTGGCAAATACACTAAGTATAACATTTCTGTTGGGCAGTTAAAAAGTGACCCACCCAAATTGTGACAGATTGATTACACGGAAATAATGAGTTATAAATGTCAAATATCATACCTAATGGCACAAGGATTTTTGTTGTTAAAAAAAGAACTCTCCTATAATTTCTAATACATAATATGGAAACTTGGAAAACCTTCTATATGTCCATTTACAAGTAATGGTATTCCACTTAAAATACCTATGCATGCCTATCTTTAGTTGTTTACTACCTCCCATATGGGGAGACCTGTACATCATTTCACAATCATTTTGAAACCTATTAATTATTATGCAAATGTTATTATTTTCATAGATGCACAAAGAAACAATTTCTGAGAAAAAAATAACTTCTAATGCAAAAAACATACATGTTACATGCATAAATAGGTACCTTAAAGTCAATTCCTCCTACAAAGATGCGATTAGGGATCACTGTTCCATATCTTGGGGCACTGGTTGGGTTATTCATAGGCCCAGGTGACACAGGATTAGGGGATGGAGACAATGAATCTGTTTGCGTCTGATTTGATGTTTGCTGTAAAATAAAATTCTTTTAAACTTTTAGCACTGAGTATAAGTTTTGATACAGGCTGAAACATCTTTCAAAAAGAGTCATTCATGCAAAATGTACCGTTTTCGATTTTACTTTTATTCTAATATTATGAAGATTATAATGAAAGCTAAAAGCTTCTTGGGGCAAAAATGTAGGAAACAGAATCTACTCCACTACAGACCTTAAATGTTAAATATATTATTCAAAAATACTTGTATTAATTGTTATTAAATATATTATTTAATTATAAAGAAGAATATTAAATTCATAAAGTAGTTTGAAAAAGAGAAAAAGCAGCTCCAGAAAGCTGGGAGCTGGCCTGGCACAACCATGTAGGCTGGTGTTGTTAGGAGTTGGTCTGACACTTACAGCTGGGCTGTGGTGTTCTCTTGTTAATAGAACAGCAACATCAGACAAGGTCACTGTGGCTGTGTTGGGTCAAAATAAAAACAAGACCATTCCGTAATCATGTCTGAACACTGACAAGAATAAAAGCATTGGCCAATCCATAAGAATAACCAAACATCCCTATATCCTAAGTGACTGCTCCTTCTTTATCAATCACAGCTTCAGCCTTGATCCATTTTTCCTGTCTTTTAGGTAAGAGTTAACATACTCAGTCAAAGAATTATGCCCCACTTCCTGATAACATGCATTCTAGAGTAAAGCTCTTCCCTAAACTCTAAAAATCACTTAACACAAGCCTGAATCCTATAATTTCTTTCTAACACCCTCTGGCTGAAAGGCCCCATGGTATAGATTCTTCCTTGTCCTAACAACAGATTAACAACTTTGACCCAACTTAATTAAACTAAAGGTGTGTTCCTGGTGGTTTTTGGCTAACGGGCATTTACATGTTAATAAACTCTGCATTTAAGTACAAATTTTCAGCCTGAAAGTCAAATTTTTAAATGCACATGTTAATTTGAAGATTGGACTTATTTTGTAAAAAAATTATATAACCTGTAACTGATAGGTAGAGATTTTTATACTAAAGAATTGAGTACATGTCCTTATTTTCACAATTCTAAATCAGAGGACCTAATTTCATTTTTTATAAATACGGTATATATTAACGTGTAAGCCTTTGCACAATGGCTTAAGACTTAAGGTACAGCTGAAAAAAACAATACTTGAGAATAGAGTTTTGAAGAAAAACCAATTCAAGAACTTGCTAATTATTTTGCTTCTATTTGCTTCTCAAATCTGAGACAGTCTAACATACTAAATGAGTGCTTCAAAACGCTTGAAGTTCATAACCCCAATTCTCTGAGAAACAAATATATGAAAATGAATTTCCAGTTTAGGTAATAGAGTTGTTCGTTTTCACATCTGTTCTCCTTTTTCACTTCATTGGCCAATAAAACCATAATCCCTAAAATAATCTCTGCAAGACATACTGAGAGATACTAGGCCAGTGGTTACTATCGGTCTACAGGCTGGACCTTACAGGCTCTCTTTCCCATCCAGTCTTAAGTTGGGAAGAAAGCATATACTCCCTAACAAGGGAGTGAAAAAATACTTCTTTTAAACCAAAGAAAAGTCATCACATTTAATAATTACTATGTTGCAGCTTCCAATTACAGAAATTGGGAATGCAATCTTAGCTTTCTCTCCTGGCATCTGGGGGTTATTTGTAATTTCAGTCACTTTATTCAGGACATAGTGCTCAGAATGGATGATGTTGCAGTGCTTAGTTTTATTTTCCAACTGTGTATTTGTATTTCTAGAGATAACAACTCTAGTAGATATGATAACCTTGTCTCTCTGCCTGTTTGTTTACAGAATGTAAAAATGACCCATTTGCTAAATTTTAAAAAATCGGTTGTCACTAAACTCTCTTCTTGAAATCAAAATAAGAGTTCAATGGATAAACTCATTTATTCTTAAGTTTAAGTAAAAGACAAATTCCATTATTTTTCATTGAGAGAGGGATGAAATGAACGAAAGTGAACTTTATTCCCAATCTTGAGAAACTAAAGGATAACTAAAGGATAATCACTGAGAAAAGAAAAACGTCAACTTCTTACACTCAATTCACTTCATTTTCTGGTCTCTAAGGCTCCTGGTCTATTGTGGAGTCCAACTGGTTTATTTTTCTCCTTACCACCTATCATTTTCTAACATACTATATAATTTACTTATGCTTATTATCTCTTTACTATAATGTAACGTTCACATATTCAAAAAAAATATATATATATATGTATTTTTTGGCAGCTGGCTGGTACTGGGATCCCAAGCTTTGATCTTGGTGTTAAAAGCTATAATGCAATGTTCATGAGGGCCAGAATTACTCCTCTTTTTCTTTCACGGCCACATCTAAAGTAGTGACAGTACATAGGAAGTGCTCAATGAATACATATTGAACGAATGAACAAATGCATGAATCACTTCTTCAGGAGAGACCTGCACATGATCTGACAAACATTAGGCGGAGGGGTGATGAATGCGGTATGAATAATAGCCTAGAAAATATTTTAATGTTATCAGGGACAAGTCTCTGGTACAGGCAACATCTAAATTCCATAGCGAAGGTTAGCGATGCACTGAGTTCAAACTCCACAGGCAGTCATTTTGCAAGTGCGTAACAGCACCTAGGATAGAGGCTTCTATTGGGCTGCAGCACCAAAGATTTTATTAAAACTCTCCTCCAAAGTAATGTACCCTCACTGCCTCCTCCTCATGAGAATTAACCTCGAAACCTATCATCTGCTTTGCAAACGAAGACAACAGGAAGAGGGCGGGCTAACCGTCGCAGTCACGGCCTTGTGGCTCCTTCTCCAGAAAGGCCAGCAAGTTGAGGCCCTGGGGGAAATGGCCACGGCAACGACTTCCTCGGCAACAACTTCCTCGGCTTCTCTTGGGTCATCCTGAACTCGAGCACTGACAGGAGGATCCACCCCCTCCCCACCAAAGTGCGGGAGGGAAAAGAAGGCTACCCAGCGAGAAATTTTGCCCCTCAAAGCCACCAGCAGCAGTGGCGGGAATCCTCAACGGCACCGACCCGGCGGTCGGCCTCATGCGCCGCCAGCCCTTGGGCCTCGCGCGGCGCCCTCATTGGCTGTCGACGGGGCGCGGCGGCACGTTGTCTCGGCCCCTCGGGCCTGCCCCGCTGCCCGACCCCCTCTCCAGCCAGGCCCCGACCAGCTCGGGCGCGCACCCGTACTAGAGTGTCTGGGTCCGACCTGGGCCCAGGCCTCACAGGCCTTCCGGTCTCCACTGACCAGTTGGGGAGTGGAGGCGTCGACCGCCCTGCAACTCCTCCTCGCCGTGGGCGGCTGGGCTGACTGAGGCCGGAGCGAGCGTCAAAGACGCGGCCGAGCCCTGTTTCGGCGGGAAAGCTGTTAATCTGCCGGGATCCTGGGGTGTGCTCAGGGCCCAGCCACCCGCCGCCTCTCGAAACCTCCCGGCCGTTTCCGAGACCCCACAGCCTGACTACACCCAGTCCAGGCCCGGAGGCCGCACCTTCCCGACCCCACGACACAACCCGACGGGGCCTGGTGGTGACGGCTCTTCCCAGTGGTCGAGGGGGCACTCTAGTCCCGTTTCTTCCCAACAAAATAGCGAGCGTTTGGGCTCTAAACCTCGCCCTTCCAGCGCCTCAGAGACGGGGTCCACGTGGCCGCTTCTCCCCGCTTGCCCGGGGCCTGGGGCCCTGATCGCCGTACTCACCGCCCCGTACTCGGTCTCCATCTTCCTCTCCGCTCTTCAAAAATGGGAGAAAAGGAAAAAAACCCTGAAGTTTGAAAGCACCTTCACACCACGGAAGCAACACCGAGTTTCCCGACTGGGCCTCTCTCCCCCTGGCGGCGACGGCGGCGTAGCAACTGTAGAGGCGCAGGCTCGGACCCGGGGCCTGAACCTGCCACCTGGGGCGGTAGAGGGGCGCGGGCGGCGTCGCCTCGGGCGGTGGGTCGCAGTGCGGGCGGGCACCGCAAGCCCGGGAGGGGCGCGGGCGGGCGGGTTTCGGCTGCGGCCCGTGGTCGCCCAGCCAGGACGTCTCAGGGGCAGAGCGCTCAGCAAGTCGGGGCGGGCGTGGAGTGTGCAGATCGGGGGTTCGGTTCTGGGGCCACTCTCGCCTGCTTTCGGACGGCTGGGGAGGAGAGAGCGAACGGTAACGCAAAGCTCCATGCACCGCGCGCCTTTCCCTCTCTTCTACTTTGGAGACGAAAAGTCGGCCTCTGGGACGGTGGCTTTCGAGAGGTTAAGGTGACCTCGAGGCTTTACAAAGGTGCAAGAAGCCGGTGGAAGGGCGGCTTCCGAAGGCTAGTGGAAAGCGAGGAGGGCAGTTTCTAGAGTTAAAGTCTGGCTCCCGGGGCCTGACGCGTCAAACTTAGGGGCTCCCGAGAATCCGCAGAAGCCGCGTTGCACCTGTTGTCGCCGTCACTCATCTTCCCGGGCGGGCGGGGCGGCGCGGGCAGCTTGGTCAGGACCCGCCGCGCAGCCCGTGCAGGGCTCCGGCGCTCGCCCGATGCCGGCGCCCTGAGCCGCTCCCGCGGGCCGCGACCCCGCTGAGCACAGCTGGGCGACAGAGCAGCCTAGGGAGCTGGTCCGCGACCGAGCCACGCGCGCGCGGGAGGGGGCGAGGATCGTGCCACTCGGCTGAAGCGGCTCTAGCCTCCAATAGCCTCTGCATCTCCTTTGAAAGAAGACTGCTTTGTAAAGACTATTCCTAAAAGGTAGCTGATATGTACAACCAAGTTGTAAGTAATTACAGGTAAGTAAACTTACGTAATAATATTAATTATCGTTATTATAGCCACCATTTGTCAGGTACTCAGTTTGTTTCAGGCACAATGCTTTATGATCACTGTCATTTCATCATTTTATTCTCACAGCAGCTTTTCAAATAGACACTTCTGTTATCGTCATATTACAGGTGATGAAGCACAGGCATGGGGGATAAGTAATTTGGTCAAGGCCTAAAGCTATATAGATTTGACTCTCGATCTTCCTAACCATAGTTCTTGATCTTAACCATTTTGTCGTGTATTTTTAAAGAATCAGCAGCAACAACTGTTAAAAGTTATATTAGTAATAACTTTTATACTCTTTATTGTAAAAATTTGACTTTGGGTTATTTAATTCTCAAGATAAAGGGTTAAAAAATAAGCAGGGTGTATTCTTAATCTGTTCAAAGATTAGCTCCTAATATTATTTACCAAAAATAAAATGGGAAACATAATTTTTGTTCATCTTAGTTAAAGCATCGTAAAATTCATTATACATTTCTGTATGCAATTTTAGCTCATTTTCTCAGGTTTTAGTTTCTGTGGAAATAGACAATACAAACCTATTTAGACTGAAACTTCTAAATAATAATTTCACTGTTCAATACCATTAGAACTGATCTTTCGGTGTTTTTTCCCAGTAGTAATGATGGATTTGAATAGGTGGTATCCTCTTTTTTGCCCAAGACTTCTTTGACTAAAAGCACTTATTTTTGAAGACTGCATTCTCTAAAAAAATTTGTTCACCACAGTAGGTGTCCAGTCTGACGCAAATTAACAAAATTTTGGGAAATTCAAGGCCTGCGTTGGGTGCTAGGGGGTTATGCTGTATTTACTATATGGCATATCTCTGTTCTGCTTCTGACTCTTTTAATTCTTACACCAAAAGGAATTTTTCATTTTAAAACTTGGATAAATCATGTATAATTATACAATTCAATCTAACTTAATAGACATTTATAGAGTTCCTATTATGTGCAGTACATAGTGGAATATGCTATGGGACAAACAAAGATGAAGAAGATCAAACCTTTGTCCTCAAGGCATTTTCAATCTAGAAGGGGAGAAAAGCCTAATTACTCAAGAATAATTATATCTTAATATGCTTATAACAAATAAAATACAAGCAGAATAGGATAAGTGAACTATGATCAAAGGTGGGAGCACGGAGGATGGCATCATGGAGCACATTGTTCCAGGCTGGGTAAGGCTGGAATGCTGGTGTGGGCAGAAAAAAGGGAAGAAAGATATTGAGCCCCTATCATGTACCCAACACTGGGCTAGACACAATTCCTTTAAAATCTTCTTAGTTATTCTCTCTGTCTCTCCCACTGAAAATCTGGGTCTTGGAGAGAGAGTTCACATTGCTGGTAACTGGTGGATGCAGTTTTCAAAACTTAGTTCTATTTGATTCCATTGCCCATGCATAGTGCACTCTGCCATGCTATTTATATCATGCAAATAAGTTAAGATTTTATGCAGGGGACCTTTGCAAATAGGTGGCCATTGAAGAGTGTTGAACCAGGAAGTTATATAATCAGAGCCAAAGTTTAGAAAGGTATTCTCAGAGTTTTTGAAGGACAGAAACTGAAATAGAGAATTGAACTAGGAGAAGAAAACGGCTCAAGTGAAAAGTAGCGGGGACTTGAACGAAGGTGACAGGGGTGAGAATAAAACACTGGCAAAGGGCAAGGGAGATACCTGCATTGAATCTGTTGATTGGTTTGGGCGACATGGACATATTAATATTAATTGTTCCAATCCATGAACACAGGATATCTTTCCATTTATTTCATCAATGGTTTTTGGTTTTTAGTATACAGTAGTTCCCCTTTATTTGCAGTTGCACTTTTTGTGGTTTCAGTTACCTGTGTGGCCAACTGCAGTTTGAAAATTGGTGAATACAGTACAATGAGATATTTTGAGAGAGAGTGCCCACATTCACATAACTTTCATTATGGTATATTTCTATAATTGATCTATATTACTATTAGTTATTATTGTTAACCTCTTACTGTATCTAATTTGTAAATTAAACTTTATCATATGTATTTATATATAGGAAAAAACATAGTATATATACTTGCATACATAGGTTTCAGTACCATCCATGGTTTCAGGCATCTACTGGAGGTCTTGGAAAATATCCCCCTTGAATAAGGGGGGGACTAGTGTGCAGATCTTTAACATCCTTGGTTAAATGTACTCCTAAGTATTTTACTTTTTTGGTGCTATTGTAAATGAGATTGTTTTCTTAATTTCCTTTTCAAATAGTTCATTGTTAGTATATAGAAACGTTACTGATTTTTATACGTTGATTTTATATCCTGCAATTTTACTGATTCTTGGTTCATTCACACAAGCATGGTTTGAATAATTATATACATGTTTTCAGTTGCTTTTGAGGGGAAGACCTTATGTTTGGAAACATCTCACCTGCAAATCCCTTTGTATTGTACATTGTCAGATATTTCCTTAAGAGAAAATAAAACTACTGTGTCAAGTATAAGACACATACAGCAAGATTTCAGTGCAAGAATGATTACCCAGAACGTATTGTCCTTGTAGATTCAGTCCTACAATGTTTGCCTGCCCTTTTACCTTACTTGCTCTTACTTCTTGAGCACTAAGGTTAACCTCTTTTTGTTCTTATCTTATCCTTAAATTTGATGCATGAGTTATTTTCATAGCTACTGTCATGACACTTTTTTTTTTTTTCCTGATTGGTAAGGGGCTTGCAACCCTTGGCATGGTGTGGTTTGCACCACGCTCAGCCGGTGAGCGCACCGGCCATCCCTAGATAGGATCCAAACCCGCGGTCTCGGCGCTACCAGCGCCGCACTCTCCTGAGTGAGCCATGGGGCCTGCCCTCATGACACCTCTTAATTCACATTTTTCATATTGTTAGGCATCTTGACAATACTTCCCTAGTGTCTTTCTACCCGTGACGTTTCAAACATCGGTATATAAACATTTATTGAATTGAATTGTCCCTTGACCACTCTTCTCTAGCAACAGCACTGTTCACGAGTAGTGGGCAGTTGTTGCCTTGGTGTACTCTGATCTTTTGTACCTACCACAGGCCACCATATACCGTTGTGCAGATTATAAACGCATAAGGGTGTCTGGCCAAAGGAGTGAGTAGGCTGATAGCCAACCTTTGCTGCTCAACTCACAGAACCACGTAGCCACAGGGCTTTATCCATTCAATGGGGGTGCAGTTTTCTAATTCATGAAAATGTACTGAATGGCTTAGTGGCAGCCCTGCCTAAATACCAGTAACCATTAAATGGTATCAGGAAACACTGGTTTATGTTTATCATGTTTCACTGTCACATTCTCAGACATCCATAACTGCTTGACATTTGGAAAACTTTTTATCTTGGTGAGTGTTGCAAATTGAATTCCTTAGGAAACAGACTCTGAGGTTTGCTTGCAGGAGTTTTTTGCGGGGACCTGAGTTTGGGAACAGCACCTGAGAAGAGAGAGAGAAGCAGGACTTGGAAGAAGTTGAGTTGTGAGGTAGTTTTAACAGAGGCCTCAGCCAATCCTGGGGTGGCCCTTCAGAGTTGTCCCTTGAGGCTGGGGGTCCTGGCATTTGTAAAAGTCCTACAGCTCCCCTCCATCTACTCATGTATGGCCATTGGATGCAGGCTGCTCCTAGGGAGGACACTTGTCCTTGGCAAGATGGCACTCTTCAGCTGAGGACAATTTCTGCAAAGGGACTCAGTATTGAAGGAGAGATCTGGGGGGCAAAACACAGCATATGCTAAAGTGAGTTCATAACCATGGAATGATTTTTCTCCACAATGGGATTAAGCAGGTTACCTCTGCTTGCTTTTGGTTGAAGGAAAACATGATAGAAACAGAATAACTCCAAGAAAGATCCAAACTACTCTTTTTCTTAGAAAGGGTACCTCAGAGATTGCAAGTGGGTTGAGTACCAGGAGTGTAGATCTGGTAACCTAAGATTATGACACTGAAAATCCAGATAGCACATTGTATTTAACGACTGTAGGCTTGAAAACATCTTTCTATGAGTTTATCTGTTGGTTCCATTCTGAAGAAAATATCCATTGTTATTGTTGACAAAATATAATTAAAAAATAAAATCTTTTTCCAACCCACAAAACCTCTCCATAAAGCTAATAGAGACAGAAAACCGTTTCATTTTTGAATAAGCATTAAACCAGAATGTGATATGCATCATAGGCAATCCACTAAGAAAAGGCGGCAAGAAAGGAATCTTGCTGCCTTATATGGGCAAGCAGATACAACCATTATATCACACGTAGTTCATCCTAACTTTACCTGATAATTGTGGTGACCATCCATGTTAGCTTATTGGCTTTATCTAGAGGAAAAACAAAATTCTCATGGTAGTTTTGCAAATTAGAGCAAGGTGCTCACCAAAGTTAGACCCTCTATATTAGTCTGTTTTTGTTGCTTATAACAAAATTCCCGAAACTGGGTGACTTATAAAGAAAAACAACATTTATTGCTTACAGTTTCTGAGGCTGGGAGGTCCAAAGTCCATCTGGTGGTGGCTACAGCAATCCAGGGTGCTCACATTGCAAGATGGTGGAAGCAGAGAGAGCAGAGAGAGAGAGAGAGAGAGACAGACACAGACTCTCCTCTTCTTTTAAATCCCTCAGAACCACGCCCTTGACCACCATTTTTAATCATTCACTATGGCATGGTCCTATAATCCAATCACCTCTTCAAGGCGCCACCTTTCAATTACCATAATAGGATTTCCCACCCTCTTAACAGTTCAGTGGGGCTAAGTTTCTAATACATAAAACTTGGCGGACACAATTCAAGCTTCAGGGAGTTTTGGGGGAACATAATTCAACCCATTACACCCTCCAACTGGAACTTGGAGATAGGAGAGCTATCTCCCTTGATGTTTTGCATTTCAAAATGATGGCTCCCAGGTCCTTCAGTAAGTCTTCGGACTTGAGACTGGCAAGAGGCTTATTTGGCCTTTATAAAGATTTACATACATTTGAAAAGGACAAAGAAATTCTGAAAGAAAAGGGAGAGGGGGAAAATGTCTCTTTCCTTATTTTCAACAGGGAGGATTAAACTTTATTTTTAATTTGTCCTTACATTACATACATGGACATGTTTAAGTTTGGGTCTCCTTTATGCACTGAAAAATTTTAGAAGCAACCAAAATTCAAAGTAATCATTTAAGCATATAGAGTAGCTTCACTGACTACCACCTATTGATAAACTTGGGTAGTGTCAAGGTTTTTTTTTAAAACATATTTATGGGGTACAGAGTTGACTATCAGTATTTGTGTACAGTATGTGATGATCAAATCAATATTATTAGATGATCATCATTAGAAATCATAATTTTTTTGTTCCTCACCCAATAACTCCCTATCCCACTTCTCCTTATCCCTTTCCCACCTCTAGTAACTATAGGTCTGTTCTCTCCTTCTGAAAGTTCAACATTTTATTATCGTCTTTCTTAGCTCTCAGTTATAATTGAGGACATGTGGTGTTTCTCTTTCTGTGCCTGGCTTATTTCACTTAACATAATTTTCTCCAAGCTCATCCATGTTGCTGTGAATGGCAGAATTTTATTTGTTTTTATGGCTGAGTAGTTTTCCATTGTATATATATATATGTATATCACATTTTCCTTATCTAGTTGTCCATTGATGGACATTTAGGTTGGTTCCATATTTTGGCTGTTGTAAACAGAGCTGTGATAAACATGGGAGTGCACGTATTCCTTTGACACGATGATTTCCATTCCTTTGTATATATACCCAGAAGTGGGATCGCTGCATCATATGGTAGATCCATCTGTAGTTGTTTGTGAAACCTCCATACTGTTTTCCATAATGGCTATACCATAAAGTTTCCTTCCATCCTTTCCCTGTAGCTTAACTTATCATAAAGAAGTGTGTTCAGCGAATACTTCCTCCATCTTCTTGATCTAATAAAACATGGGTAGATCTTGAGGACTTTGCTCTTCTGCATGGGTCTTTATCCATATTTGCATACTCCTATTGGTTTTTGAGGATGTCTACCATTTATATTTATCTATTATATACTTATTTCTCTCTCTACTAGTATTTATGCACATTATAAAAATACACAGAAGAGTTTTAAGAAGATGAAGAAAACATTACTTTAAAAATGTCTTGCTCAAGCTTCCAGGTTGCTGAACATGTGGAGCTGCTGGGGGGGTGGCAGGCCCAGAGAGGGCATGCAAGTTCTGTGTCCACCCCCCTTCCCCCAACCTCCCCATACCTTGCCCTATCCATCTCTTCATCTGGTGTTCTCTGGTATCCTTTGTAATATCCTATATAAATAACCAGTAAACGCTCAGCTGCATGAAGAAATGGTTCTTAAAGATCGACAACATCATTTCACGACATACCTCAACTGTTTTGTTGCCAAAGAACTGATTGGGTGATTGAACACAGAGAGACTTCTGACAGAGAAATGGCAATTAAACTCATACAGAAATTAGCAGACTGGGGCATTATTCATCATGTGTGTGATGACCATAAGAAATTCAAGGACATCAAACTATTCTACCATTTTAGAAAGGATGCCAGTACCTTGCCATTGAATGATGAAGTGAAGGCCTCCATGAGAGGACAGAGACTATATGAGAAACTGGTGAGCCCTGAAAACACACTCCTGCAGCCCAGGTGTATTAGTACATTTCTGTTAGTTATAATAGAGTACCCGAAACTAGGTAATGTATAAAGTAAATTTACTTCTTACAGTTTTGGAGGCTGGGGAGTCCAACGTCTAGGGAACACATCTGGTGAGGGCCTTCTGTAGAAACTTAGGGTGTCACATGGAGGGAATGGGCTGAAAAAGAGAGCTAACTTTCTCACTTGCTCTCCTTTTAAAGCCATCATATCCACACCCATTACTCCATGAATATATCAATCCATTCACCAGGGCACAGTCCTCAGAATCCAATCACCTCCTAAAGGCCCCACCTTTTAACCACAGTTGGATTTTCCATCCCCTCAACACTGTCACAATGGAGATCAAGCCTCCAACACATGAACTTTGGTGGACACATTTGACCCACAGCACCAGGGAAGAGGAAGGAGTCAAGTATGGGTGCACCTTCATGACATCTGAATTCTTGGATTGGCTGGTTTAGGGAGGTGATACTACCACAAGGAAAGAGGCAGAGTAGGCTTACCAATCACTTATGGAATCATATAGTATGTGTTCCACAAGAACCCATTTGTGGACAGTAATCTTCTCTACCAGTTCAGAGTGAGCTTCCATCAGAGGTGAAGACTGATGGAGCTGCTCAGTGAAAAGTCTTCCTCCTCCCAGGAAGCTCATGACAGTCCTTTCTGTCTCAGGAAGCAGAGCCATGACAACTGGAAATCTACCAGCTTTATGTCAGTGAGCCCCAGCAAGGAGATCAAGCCTCTGGTGAGAAGCAGCTGCATAAGTAGCTGTGGCAGCAGTAGCTACTTGAGCAGCAGCCCTACCCTCAACAGCAGCCTCCCTGTTCTCTGCACTCCCAAGTCCGTGCTGAAGAGACACATCACTTCTGAGGAACTACCCACTCCTGGGGCTCCATATGCAAAGAAGACATTCATGATTATTGGTGATGCAGTGGGCTGGGGCTTTGTGGTGTGAGCAAGTAAGCCATGCCACATCCAGGCGGTGGACCTCATTGGCCCTGCAGCTGCAGCAGGAATGAAGTTCTGTCTGTTTATTGTCTCTGTCAATGAGCTCAACATGCTGCCCGTATACTACCCAACTGTGAGCAATCTGATTCTGATGGGCCCATGTCGGGTTTAATGGAGGTCATGGAGGAGAGTGCTTAGCAATTGGGCCTCCCAGCCCTTCATGGCCTATGGGTGATCAAAACCAGAACCACACAAAGCAATGCAATAAGACTTCCATGCAAATGGATGGCTTTGGACATACAAATCTTTCCTCCGTACATACACATCTTGAGTTTCATATACTGTTTGAATGTGGAAGGCCAGGTAACCCATCTTTTTTTATTTAAAAAAATATTAGTGTAGAAAACCTTTGGGGAACAGAGTTTTCCTACGTGATAGGATTACTTTACTGGATTTCTATTTGTAGTTCTCATTCATTATTTTTTACTCTAGATTGCAGAAAATTGTTGAAATGCTTCTCGGACCAAAACAGCAACGTACTAAAATCCCCTTCTTAGGCATCAATAGAGTAGTTTTTACAGACTTTGTATTGTACTCTTACCAAAATTACCACGGAACTGTTTAACAGAGGATCTAGATTTCACAAAGCTTCAAATTAAAGCAACATCCAAAGGAATATGATCTGTTATCTAGCATTTTTAAGAAGGTTCTAAAGCATTTGAATACTTAAAAATCCATCAAAAAATGACTTTTTCTTAATTCCTGCCTTATTACGGCATTAGCTAAAAAACAAAAAACCAAAAACTTTGTGATGCTATGGGTGGGATAGATAGGGAGATACTACTTAAAATTATTGGATTGTTTGCCCCTGTTTTCTCTTTCTGAGCCTAGGTCAGTTGGTTCTTTTATAAATCAGCTATAGCAGCTTTCTAGAATTAATCCTGAATACGTTGAATGTTAAAACAGAGAAGTTTGTATACATACATATAATTCAAAATCAAACCTTCTGGCAAGATTTCACTTTGAAGGTGTTCTTTTTTTAAGGGAAGTGTTCTAGAACTTGGTCCATATGTGGTAAAACTTGAAACCCTAATTGTTTTCTTAGCCTGGATTTTTACTAGCTTTCCATTCTAAGGATATTACTTGCTGCTTATTTGGGGAGATTATTTTTTTACTGAAATCACTATCTTGTGTTGTAACTTTTCAGCTCACTTGTGTATATGCATGTTTCCTTTTTTGGTCTAGAAAAAGAGTGAATTTTGGGGGTGTGGTATGTAGAGGAAATTTATCAAAGTGCCAAATTAGGGAGTCAGAGAATGATAAATTCTTCTTTTCAAATAATGAATCTGAACGAAAAGTTTATGTCTATATCATGCATTAACAAAATAAAATATGAATGTTGTGCCTCAAAAAAAAAATGGCTTGCTAATGGTGATAGCTACTATTAGCTAATCTCTTAAGACACAATATCTACTCAGGGCCTTCTGTTGTTTTCGGAAGTGGGTATACGTGCAAACATCAAAAAGTAAATTTTTTTTTCTTCAAAAAGTAAATTTTTAAATATTGTCATCATTCTCACTTAATAATGTGGCTAACGATGTGCATGCAGTGGAAACAGGAGAAAGGTCTGCTTTTCCATTTTTGAAATGTTCATAGAATTATTTTTGATTCACAGCATTGTCCAGGAATATTTAAGCCATCCATCCATTTTGGGTTATTCTAGTTTAACTATATAATGTAATTTTAAAATTCATTTCTGCATGTTTTCATGCTCTGGAACTCCCAGTCTTCCCCCAAAATACCTCTTTCACCCACATATGGACCAAGTGAGTGTCCCAGTGAATTCTGCATGTTAAACATGGGCAAAGTTTGATTTACTACTTATTCTATTTAGATAAATATAAATATGAGTTTTAATATTTTCTTTCTACATGCTTGAGGGACCACTGCTCTAGTTCAATAGTTTAAGACGAATTTATTGAATGCCTATTATATGTCATCATAGGCTTAAATTCGCAGTGTACAAAAATCAAGAAGACCTGAATTTTACCATCTAAAATAGAGGCAGACACAATTAAAAAGATGTATCAATATAGTATAGTAGGTGCAAAAGGTAATAATGGAGGGTAATAGGTATCTTGTGGGTTTTGGAAAGGCTTCCTGGAAAAGATGATGTCTGAACTTTTTTTTTTTTTTGGCTGGCTGGCTGGGGATCTGGACCCTTGATGTTGGTGTTAGTTACCAACACAGTGCTGTAACCAACTGAGCTAAGCAGCCAGCCCCTGAACTTAATTTTGAAGAAGGAATAAGGTGGTTAGCCCAGTGAAGAGAGTGGGAAAGGCATTTCATGTAGCTAAGATGTGAAAGCATGAAATAGAATGCAGTAGTCAGTGGATTTCAAGTATCCCAATAATCACAGAGTATGATGGAAAAGAAGTTGAGTAGCCATAGAGAGGAAGCCAGGAACATAGATAGAAGCCATGGCCACATGTGCTGAAGAGCCTGGACCCTAATCAGATGGCACTGGGAAGTCAATAAAGCTTACTAGCAAGGAGTCAGATTTGTACTTTACGTAAATTCTTCTAGCTACGATGTGGAGGGAGGATGGATATTAGAACATAACACAAGGTCACCGTAATCAAATTAATTGGCATTGGATGGGAATCAGAACAGACAAGAAGTAGATTGAAGTATGTGAGAATTTAATATATGAGAAGAAGGATAATTCTTTTTAGTGAGAAAATGATAGATCATTTAATACATAGTGTTGGCCAGATGGCTATTATCTGGAGGAAAATAAAAGTAGACCCCCATCTTATTTATTTATTTTTTTTGTCTTTTGTCTTTTCCGTGTCCAGCAATGGATCGCAACCCTCAGTGTTGCCCCCGTACCGGACCGGGGACCGGCAACGGGATCGCAACCCTCGGCGCTGCTCCCGCGCCTTGCTCAGCCAGTGAGTGGGAACCGGTCTGTATGTGGGATCCGAACCCTCAGGCGGGAGCGCCGCCGCACTTCCCAAGCGGCGCACTTATCCAGTGCGCCACTGGGCCGGCCCCCCCATCTTATTTTTAAAAAACTATTTTAACACTTATACACACTTATGAACACTTATATACACATATAAGCCAAATTTAAAAATAAATTATAGAGAGACCAAATACTTAAATATTTAAAAAGGCAACAAAAATCTTGCAAGAAAAGGTAGGAATTAATATACAACCTAGGGGTGGAAAAGTGCTTCCTCCAATGCTGGAGACCCCCAAACTATAAAAGAGATAGATATATTTGATTTTATGAAAATTAATATGATGTATAGGCAAAAATACCATAAACAAAGTCAATAAGCAATAGTTCTGGAAAAATATTACTAATGCAGATGACATAATAAGGATCATATTTATAATGTGCCTGGTGGGTTCGCTGGGAAGCATGTAGAGTTATGGGTGCAAAAAGTTTATTGGGGAGTAACACATGTAGGTGGGAAAGGAAGGAACAGGAGAAGCTATCAGCCCAGATATGACCTGACTCAACCAGCATGAGGGGGAACTGTGGAGCAACGACTGTCTGTTGGAAGAGTCCTGTGATGGTGGAAATGGCTAGAACCCATTGGCTTTAGGTGGCCACAGAAGAGAAGAGCATAGCCTGAGCTATCAATGCCTCACTCATTCATTGGCAATGGGCTGCCCCAAGAAGAGTGTGAGCTTGTTTCAAAAATTGAAGTGGGCCCTGAGTAAGTGAATAGCTGAAGCTGTCAGTGGATCATTCTTCTCACAGCTGGGGAGTGAGTACTTTATTAAAGCAGGATCTAAGGTTGGCGACTACATGTTTGGCACAGATCTCTTACAAACTGACAAGAAAAAGGCATTGAATCCAATAGAAAATTGGGCAAGCACGTGTATAACGATTTACTGAAGACCAACTCCAAAAGGCCAAGAAACATTTGAAACAATGCTTAGTAATCTGAAGAATGAAAATTAAAATAACAATGGAATATAACTGTATAACTATAAGACTGGCAGAAATGAATGAGAGCTACAATACCCGCTAAGGTGGAATGTGAAATGTTGTACCTCTTTGGGAAAGCTATCTAGAATTATTTATTAAAATTAAAAATACATGTACTCTTAGAAATAAAACCACTGTTTGATAAAGATATGTATAAAAATGATTGTTACAACATTGTTTGTAGTGGTGAAAAACTAGAAATAAATTGAATACCCCATGTAAGTCTGTTTCTGTTGCTTATAACAGAATACCTGAAACTGGGTAATTTATAAAGAAATAAAATTTATTTCTTACAGTTTTGGAAGCTGGGAAGTCCAAAGTCCAGGGAACGTATCTGGCGAGGGCCTTGTTCTTGGTGATGGCTGTGAGGCAACATGGGGTATCACATGGCAAATTGCTTGAGCAAGAGAGAACCAAGTTTCTCATTTGCTCTCCTTATAAAGCCATCAGAACCATGCCCATTACTTCATGAATGGATCAATTCATTCATGAGGACACAGTCTTCACAATCTAATCACCTCTTTAAGACCCTACCTTTCAATTGCCATAATAGGATTTCCACCCCCTTAACACTGTCACAGTGGAAATTTAAGTTTCTACCATATGAAACTTTGGGGGACACATTCAACCCATAGCAACACCAAATAGGGCAATGCCTGAATAAATTATGATATATTCACACCATGAAATATTATGCACTGATTTAAAATAATGAATTAGTAGATATTGCAGATGAGGTGGTAGGACTTTTACTAGCTATTGTTGAGTGAGAAAAGGAAGATGCAAAAGAGTATGTATTAAATTATCTCCCCTCTTTTTATTTGGGTTAACCAAATTGTGAGAAAAACACACTTTGTTACATGTATGTAATACATATATGAATGTTAGCCTGAGCTACCTTGCAAGGGATTGATGTGAGTGGAAGAAGGGAAATACACACAAGATAGGCAAGACAGGCTTTTTGTGTTTTTTGTATCAAAAAAAGTATGCATATGATCACATTTATGCTATAATTTTTTTTGAATTTGACAAGTTCTTTATTGTAGGGATTTTTCTTTAAATGTCCATAAAAATGTAAATGTTCTTCTTTTTTTAAAATGCATCTTACAGTTTGAAAGGCAGATGAAGCTTCCCAGGGGAGAAGATTCTCTGAAACTCAATGAATACATCATGGCCAGCCCATAGCCTTCCAGGCTTGCACTGACTTCATTACTTAGCATGCATTTTAATTCCATTTCCTGAACATCTTCCATTTCCCCCAAAATATGTATGTGTGTGTGTATATATATATATATATATTTTTTTTTTTTTAAATTTTTATTTTGTCAATCTACAATGTGGTTGATTATTGTGGCCCATTACCGAAACCTCCCTCCCTCCTCCCTCTCCCCCCTCCCACCCAACAATGTCCTTTCTGTTTGCTTGTCATGTCATCTTCAAGGAATTGTAATTGTTATGTCTTCTTCCTGCCCCCCATTTTTTTTGTGTGTGTATGGGAATTTATTTATTTTTACCTCCTACCAATAAGTGAGAACATGTGGTATTTCTCTTTCTGTGCCTGACTTGTTTCACTTAATATAATTCTCTCTAGGTCCATCCATGTCGTTGCAAATGGCAGTATTTCATTCTTTTTTATAGCTGAGTAGTATTCCATTGTGTAGATTTACCACATTTTCCGTATCCACTCATCCGATGATGGACATTTGGGCTGGTTCCAACTCTTGGCTATTGTAAATAGTGCTGTGATGAACATTGGGGAACAGGTATACCTTCGACTTGATGATTTCCATTCCTCTGGGTATATTCCCAGCAGTGGGATAGCTAGGTCATATGGTAGATCTATCTGTAATTGTTTGAGGAACCTCCATACCATTTTCCATAGAGGCTGCACCATTTTGCAGTCCCACCAACAATGTATGAGAGTTCCTTTTTCTCTGCAACCTCGCCAGCATTTATCATTCAGAGTACATTTATGCTATAATTTCTAAACTGAATTAGAAAGGGGAAGTTGGGCTTACACAGCTTGCAGGAGAGAAATGAATGAGAAAGATAGGTTACAGAAATGGAAATAACTATACATAACTTTATCGGATATATAAACATTTTTAGATTTTACTAGTTTAGCAGATGCTAGAAATATTTACTGTCAATCAAACAGTATCTGGCCATATGAACCAATAACATGGTTGTGGAAAGCATAGGGCTTTCAGTAAATGTATGTATATCACCCAGGAGAGGCTAGAATATACTACAGTAATAAATGACCCTCATATCCATGAGGCTTGCAACAAAGTTGCTTTCTTGCTTATGTTACTCGTCTATTATAGATTGGCTTCATCCCTGTCTGCTCCATGCCACCCACATTTACTTAGGATTTATCCTCGTCTTGCGGCAGAGAAAATGAGATCATGGTTAAGTTTATGCTGGCTCTTAAAGCTTCTGCTCAAAAGGGAGCTCTTCCTCTAATCTTTCATTGGCCAAAGCAAGTCACATGGCTGAGCCTGCTGTCAATGGGATGAAGATGTATAACCTTACCCCAGGGAGATCAGTGAACATCCCCCAGAGTACAAAGATTTGCTTTATGACACAGTGCTAATGAAGTGTTTCTATATTATCACACTAGTGAATGTATTTAATGATTGGTGAGTGAGGAAAATTAAGATGAGAAATAAGAGAATATATAGTATGTATGCTACTTTTCATAACTAAATAAATGATATTTTTCTCATCTACTGAGTACAGGGATAATAGTCATACCTTTTGTCTTTAATTTAGTTTCAATCACAGATCACAGACTCTCTTCACATTTTCATTAAACAGACTAAAACCCTTTAAATTCATATTTTGAAGATAGGAAAAATTAAGACAGGCAGAAGGGTAAAATTCTATTTTACCCACACATTTTATTTTTCAGAAGTTTATAATTTATAGCAGCGTGTTGATGAGAAAAGTAGCAACCATCAAAAAAATTAGAAAACATATTCTTTAGAAATTATTAGCCTGAAAATAACAGTTTTGTGGGTTCTCCCCCCACAGAGTTTAGGTATTTACTCATCAAAGAATCTCCCAAATAAATTCAATCTGTAGCTATCGGTTTAGTTATTAAAATCACTTTGATTAGGGGAAAGTTTGAAGAAAAGCTCTACAACCTCTTATTACATTAAATGTAGTATTGTACATGCTTGTTGCTTATTATCTCACTTCACAGGTTAAATTAAATTTCAGTACTTTGCTGCTGCTTAGTATTTCAGATGTTTACTGCAACATGCTATTTTGTTAAATCTTTCTAAAACAATCATGACATTATCTGAACCATTTCACCAGAGCAATTTATAAAGAACAGAGAATGGCAAAAGTCCCAAATGCAGTTCAACAGCTGTTGCTCCTCTGCTGTTGGCTAAGGGTAGAAGCAATTGTATCCATGGTGACCTATAGTACTCAGTGAGGGTGGGAACTGTGGGATTCTCACAGGGGTTGATGACTGAGCAAATGCTGGCAATCCAGCTTTCATCAGACATTTGACCTCAAATGTGATTTTTTTTTTTTAAAAAGGGAGGACTCACTTTTTATAGCTCCTCATTTTGTAAAGCAGACAAACTTGTGTTGTTTAATGAAAGAGGTATACACCTGAAAACTTACTCGGCCTGAAAAAGGGCTTACAAAAGGAACCATACTTTACTCTTGTCTTATATTTTAAAACATGCATTATGATTTTAGGTTTATCTAAATATTGTGCTCTGCATCTTCCTCCCAAAAGATTTGAGGTGGAATGCAACAAGGGCATAGCAATAAGGTTTACAAAATAGGCATAAGAGTATTACATCATGACCAAAGGAAAGGAGTGCATTAGAGGAAGAAATATGACTATATTTTCTTCCATTGCATCGTATGATGTTAAAAAGCAGTAATAAACTTCATGTCTTTGCACAAATTGGAGGGAAATAAATCCCACCAACATGCAGGTGAATTAGATTTGGGGTATGTACCTAGGATGGGGGGTGGGAGGGGAGAAGAAACCTACTGTATATTCACACTTGCATTTAATGTGTCCGGCATCAGATGTATGTCTATTTGAAGAGGTTTCTATTATAACTTTGTTCCTGGAAAATATTCCAGTTGATAAGTAAAATAGAGAAATGGGTCTTCATGGGGGCCTTACTGATGCCATTTCACTGGTACTTTTCATAAATGCCTCTGTGGCTTCTGCATCAGTGGGAACATAGCTGTGTCCTCAGCTCCAACTCCAGGATCCATGTCAAAGTAAGTTAATACATAGAAAATAAATCAACACTGCTGGTCTATTTTTAAAAGACATTTGCCCTGTGCATACGGACTGTTCCAGATGATTGGCCTGAAGCTCCTGATAGTGTATCTTAGCCTGAGGGGACTTGTTCCTGAGAGGCAGTGTTAATGGATAGACACCTGGGCATTCTGCTCTCCTGCAGGTAGTGGAGGTTTCCCAACATCTAAAAGAAGCAGCAGTTATCAGACACTGAAAGAACACTAATTGTAATTAAAGATTTTTTAAAACTTACCATCTTTCAGTATTTTGAAGATTTAATAATCTGGATAATCTAGACCTATTACAAACAATTTGTAACTTTTAATTTTTGTAGGACTGTTACTGTGGAGTGAAGTCTACTTGTACTTTAAAATAAGGTTAGTTGATTTTGATGTTTTAGTTACTGAAATTTCCTACTTAATTTCTAGTATAAGCAACAAAGGGATACCTTTTAAGATAAAAACTTGAATTTTAAGAGGGTTATTTAAGTTTTGCTTATATTTTAATTGACTTTGTATGTATTTTCTCTACTATAATATTTACACTACAAATTCCCTTGCAAATTCAATTTTCTTGAACTAGCAAATTGAAATGATTACAATGTGTATTGGAGAGGGGGCATGACTAAATGTAAAAAAGTTATATGTAACTCAACTGAGAACGGTATACTCTTCTTTGATCATGTTCAGTGCATCTTATCAGTAGAACTTATCAGGAGAACTAGCCCTTAATATATTTTTCTTATACATTTGTGGATGAAAGAATATATGTGTTTCTTCACACACTAATGAATTGGTGATACTCAGAGTCCATGATGTCATAGAGGTAATGTTGATGTTAAGAGGTGTCTTGGCTATTGTGAGTGGTCCCAAATCTGAAGGAGTGGCTCTTCAGTCTCCAGGACAGCCATGGGACTTGTATCTTCTGAGAACTTTGTGTAGCAGGAAGAGCACAAGCTTTGAAGTCACTGACTGGGGTTCCAATCCTGGTTCCTTCACTTCCTAGTTGACTGTAACTTCAAGCAAGGTATTTGATCCTTTTGGTTCTTAATTTTCCTATCTGTAAAGTGGAGATCAGAATATTTCATATAAGATTATCTGATACATAGAAAACAGTTATCAAAATGACATTTCTCTTACCCCACTGTAATTTCCTGGTAGTATGTAGAATGTCTTAATATTCTCACTGGACTTTTCTCAGGCCCAAGGTTCTGGAGTGACTTCCCTGGGCTGGAAGGACTATACTGATGTATCTGGTCTTGATGCTGGAGTAGGTATTTTCAGGTTTGCTAGACCTTGCTAGGTTCCTATCAGTTGCCTGTCAGTCTAATTTCGGATTTCAAGTTACTCCAAATACATGTGCCCTTCTTCTAGTTTTGCAACTGCTTGCTCTGATTTCTGCTCTAAAATGCAATTCTAGGATCTTTGAAGATGAGAAGTCCTACTGTGCGAGCGGTCACAGAACAATTTTTCTTTATCGGAGTGATTATTTTATTTAGTGAGAGAACTGCAAACGTCCTTTGTCCACAGATATTTATTGAGCACCTACTCTGTGCCAGCCATAGTTCTGGAAGCTGGAGATACAGCAATGAATAAAATCTACAAGGTCTTTATGCACATAGAGATTACATTCCATGTAATCAGAGATAGAGGAGGCAGAGATAGGGGGTCTGTTGGACAGAATATATAAGTAAACAATTTCATGGACAGGACAGTTTATTCATAGTGATAAAATCCTATGAGAAAACAAAACAATAATATGAATGACATGACATGTGCAGGGTTGTAGGGGCAACTTGAGATTTGTGGTCAGAGAAGCCCTTCCTGAGGTGGTGACATTTTAATTGCCTATTCATTACTCTTATTCACAGCCTGCCTTCCCCAACGGCACTGGTCCCCAACTTCCAATCTGCCAGTCTAGTGATTGTCACAATGACTTGGTGAGGCAGGAATTGTGGGCAACAGTAATCTGGAAAGGGGGACTATTAATAGGGGGGTAGAAATGTGCCCGTGGATGCTGACTTAACTGAATCTGGCTAGTCCATTCTCCCAGTTTTTTTTTTTTTTTCCTTTTTGTCTTTTTTCGTGTCTGGCAACGGATCGCAACCCTCAGTGTCGCGCCCGTACCAGACCGGGACCGGCAATGGGATCGCAACCCTCGGTGCTGCGCCCGCACCTCGCTCAGCCAGTGAGCGGGAACCAGTCTGTATGTGGGATCCGAACCCTCGGCGGGAGCGCCACCATGCTCCCAAGCGGCGCACTGTAGCAGTGTGCCACCGGGCTGGCCCCCATTCTCCCAGTTTTTGAAGTGGGGCCTCAAAGAAGAATCTATTCCTGGGTTGGAGGAGGTGCACAGAAGGATTTTTTAAATTTAAATTTAAATTTTTTAAATGAGTATCAGGCGTATAAGGAGAAGCCTTTTGAGCTTATGTTAGAAGACAATAGTATGAAAGTCTTGCTAGATCAGGGCCCAACTATTTTCTCGAATGAATGTAGAATGAATTGGCAAGAACTTTATGAACAGACACTCAGAGCAAAGGATTCAGAGGGTGTGTGTGTGTGTGTGTGTGTGTGTGTGTGAGAGAGAGAGACACACACACAAAATGATACATATGTGTGTAAATATATACACATATACATGGAGAAAGAGGGTATGTCCGTGTGTGTGTACTTTCACATGAGGGTAACAGGGAAGGCTGCTAAGGGACGAAAGAGAGAAGGGTCCTACTGGACGTTGTCTAGTAGAAACAAAATATTTTGCAAACTATATGCTGTATTTTCTTTCTTTTTTTTTTTTTTAAGATCACTGACCTTAAATGTTAGTAAGGTGATACTAATTTTAATGCTTTAAAAAATAAATCTTCATAATGGTACACAAACCTGTAGGATGGGAAATCCTTGTAAATGATACTAATATCATAGAACAAGATAAAGAGTGACATAACTGCAGTTACATTTTTCTTTTTTTTTTTTTTGTCTTTTTCCGTGTCCGGCAACGGATCGCAACCCTCAGTGTCGCCCCCGTACCGGACCGGGACCGGCAACGGAATCGCAACCCTCGGTGCTGCTCCCGCGCCTCGCTCAGCCAGTGAGCGGGAACCGGTCTGTATGTGGGATCCGAACCCTCGCCGCTGCGCTTCCCAAGCGGCGCACTATCGCAGTGCGCCACCGGGCCGGCCCTGCAGTTACATTTTTCAAAGGACAACCCCAGAATGAGATTTTTATTTCAGTAAAAAAGAAAAATGAAACACTGATAACAACTGTGAAAGACAGAAGTTAAATGTAGTAATAGTTAAAGATAAGGGAAAAAAATGATAGCCTAAAATAGGTTACATTTGTGAGGATAGCAAGTAAAAATATTCCCTATATAACATACGTGGGAATTCCCAGAACTAACAGAGGTGAAGGACATGTATGGTTGTTTTAAGTCTGGGCACCCTTTTGTTTCCTTCCTGTAGTCTTGGGTTATAAAGACAGACCGGCTGAAATGGAATCTTTCATTGAGTTTCCCCTCCTGTCTTTTATGTATGGGGAGAGGGGAGGGGAGGAGGAAAGCATTTGCTATTACGGATGCAGTTCTCAGAATCTCACTAGAGGGTGGTGTTGTTTCTAAAACCAGAGGTTACTGCTAATCTACAATACATTCATCACTGGGCTACATTTATATTTAAAGAAATGGTAAAGCAAAGCCTTCTAGGTCTTTCCTAGAAGTTGGTAAATGTCAAATCTAAAACCTGCCAAAGGTCCAGGTTCTGACAGGTTGCAGTCCCAGAGGAGCCAGATAAAGTAGTGAAGAGATTACCGAAGGAATTGGGTGGCAGATTCTAATTTCAGCTCCTGCACTAACTAGTAGACAAGGCTCCCTGGGTCTTCATCTTATCTGTAAAATAAAAGGACTGCCCTGGATGATCCCTAACTCCCCATGCATCTCTAAAATTCTGAGATTCTAACAAAATTCTGGGTCTTAAAAGGCTGAAGAATTTCTCATGCTCTTGGCCAGACTGAGGAACAAGTAAAATCTCAAATTATTAAATTATTAATAATCAAGATATAGTTTAATAAGTGATGTTTAATATAAATTCTAATATATAAAAAACCCTTTTAATTAAAATGCTAAGTCTTTTGTCTTCCCAGGGAACCTTAGAGCCATCATTTGCATCTGAGCATGCTATGGTTAATTTTAGTGACTTAATGCATCATCCAAAGACGTCTCTCCTCTTGGTCTCTAGCTTGCGGGAAAAGAGCAAATTATCTTTATATAGGATTATCTAGAGGAAGGAGGTTGAACCATTGTCAAATAGGAATGTTTTAGGATAAGGACTAATCCCCCCAAGCCACCTTATACTTATCTGACTTCCATCATATCTGTTCTTTGTTAGGAGTCACTCTCCAGAAGGACTTAAATGGTTCAATTTCCTTTTACCCTCATCTTTTTCACCTGACTCCCTTTCTTTGTCGTATTTATTCATATTGCAGAGTAGACTTAGAATTCTTTCAAGGAACTTGAAGCAAATTATGGAACTCTAGGATCCCAGTAAACCCTAGTTTATCACTGCATGGACTTGACTTGTAAGGACTGGCGTGAGAGCCTGCAATTAACCCCTGACCATGGGAAGCTTCAGTCTGTCACCCCCGAAACGCTTCGACATCAATTCTCAACACCCATTTCTTCCGAATTGCTTTGTTTTGCAAACGAAGGTTTCCTTCCCTCACCCGGGCCCCCGGATTTTGTTGCATCTTCAAGCTCGTTTCACATATCTCAACTTCCTAAGATACACGCGGAGCGCCTGCGGGTGCGCACACGCGCGCGCCCTCGCTCGAGTACCCGAGCCCTGCCGGGCCGGCTCCCAGTTGAACACATTCCATTCTTCGCGCTCGGGCACACCCCTCCGCCGTGAGGATTGGTCGGGCCGACCCCCCTCGGCGAGGCGAGGCTCCTAAGAGGCTCAGACGCCTGCCAATCCCCACGTGCTGTCAAAACAAGTCTCCCTCCCTGTCACAGCAGAGTGGAGGCCGCCGCCGCCGCACTTCCTGGGGCCGCTGCGCCGCTGTCCGCGGGCAGGTGGCGGGTGCGCCGGCTGCAGTCGCCCGGCTCCGGCCTCTCCCGGGCCGCGCGCGTCCCGTCGCGGAAGGCCTCCTGGGCTGGCGTCCGGTGCCTTTTGTCTGGCGCAGAGCGAGGGTTTGCATCAGTTCGGATACCTCCCTCTCCTTTCACATCTCCTCCGTCCCGCTCACATCGCCTCCCCACCCCGCCGTCGTCCCCCGCTGGTCTGCTGGCCTCCTGTACCAAAGCCCGAGGACGTCTCTGCCCGAGCGATGTCTCCTCTCCAGAAAGTTGCCGCCGCCGCGGGGCGGTGAAACAAAGTCTGGCGGGGCCGCCTTCTGGTGCAAGAGCGCACCCGTGCCCAGCGGCTGGACTCCGCTGCCGGGCGTGCCGTCTCCCTCAGGCAGCCCGAAACGCGTCGGGCCATGGCCGAGGGCGCCGCCGGCAGGGAGGCTCCGGTACCGCCCGACGCGGCTGGGAGCGAAGGCGACCCCCGAGTGGGCCTGGACGCCGCCTCCTGGGACAGCGTCGCGGCGGCCTCTGGGGGCCGGATGAGAGACCGTCGCAGCGGGGTCGCACTACCGGGCCCCGCCGGGGCCCCAGCAGACGCCGAGGCCGCCCTCCTGGAGGCGGCACGGGCGACCCCCCGACGCAGCAGCATCATCAAGGTAAGCGCAGCCGCGCCGTCCGGGAGCGTGGGTGGTGGGTGGGTCGGGGACCCGGGCAGGATGTACCGTGTCCGGAGGCGTCTCAGGCTCGGCATTGTTGTCTCCCACCTCCTTCATTGCCAAACCTTCCTTCCTCGTCTGGAGGTTCCCAGACTCAGCTTTCGGCCATGAGAAGCAGAAGTGACTCCCCCCCCACCCCCCCACCCCGGGACAGTCATCGGAGGAAAAGTTCCGCTCTGTGTCTTTGCATTTTGATGGATGCTTTCCCTCATTTTCTCTGCAAGCTTCACTAAACCGTTGATGGAAGCAGGAAGGGAGGACTCAGGATAAATGCAGACCCACGGAATGGTTATGCACTGCTCCGCAGCGAAGGGTTAGCTTTTCTCGCACAGTAAATGAAATGCACAGCTTACTCTCAAGTGAAAAAAATCCCCTGTAGACTCAAATGGTCCCGAAATCCCAAGACACGGGAACTTTCCGTGTAGGTAGGCAGAGTTTTTAGTGGATCCTGCAGCACAGTAAAGAGCAATGGAAGAGCCCAGGGTTAATGCGCTGCAGAAAGCACAACCGGAAAGCAATCAGTCCCCCAAGCATCATCCTCAGTCCTTGTGGTTACCACCACATTAGGGGAAAACACTTCCCGACTTCCTAACCCCCCAAAGAATTTCTCTCCGTCCATTTGGTCGGGATTTTGTAAACCTCTATCCTCCCCTGTCTGTCTTCCGTGGTGTTTGTTTCCTGTGCTTGAGATTTCATCTTTTGGATGCAGGACTTTGTGGGTGAGGTTGTTTGGGGGTAAGAACCCTTGCACAGGCTCTGAAAAAAGGCCTCTTAGCATAAATGTATGTGAGTAATCATGTGCATGTGAGATTAAAATAAATTTTGGTGGTACAGACAGTATAAAACTATGCTCACACACACTATACGTATACATACATACATGCATATATATATACATATATACACACACACACATGAATGATGACAGCGAAGGATGGACTTGGATCTACTTACTATTCAAATTACTGGGTGCCTTAATACATTCAAAACCCTTGTTCAGAGTTAAACTGTGTGACGACTACGTATGTCTCTTTACCAAGCTCCAGCGCCAGTGTAGGTAGATTGCGTCCACTGTGCATCTATCCACCTAGTTCCAAGTATGGTTTAGGCTTTTCCCCATCACTGACACATGTAACTTTAAAATCAACGGGGAGATTTCTGTAGTAAAAGTGAGTGGTAATTGTAAATGACTTGTAGTAGTTTCTGTTTTCTAACTTTTCGATGAAGTGAAAAAAAGTGTTCTATTTTGCTATTCTGGGTGTGGATTTAAATAAAAGGGTGACCTTTTTTTTAAACCCACAGGTTAGAAATCATATTGTTTTGAAACTAAAAAAATCACGATTAGGAAAAACATACATTTTGGATTCTAAGATTTTGATACAATGTGTGGTCCTGTGTGTGTGTGAAAATAGGCACCACAAGATAGATTAAAATATAAGATAATAAAAAGCAGTAGGCTCTATAATGTAAAAAATAAAAGTAATGGCGTATAAGGAATATACAAATTCTTGCAACTAAGTTTGCCATTTTAAAATTCTACTGTGCTGGTTTATACTCTCAGAAGGGTCATTGCTGAATAATGGTGCCTCTTTTGAAGTTTCTTTTTGTGACAAAAAGGAGGGAGACATCAGAGTATCAACTTGATCTTTTCCTTATTTAATGGTAAATTAAATAAAAATTTAGTGAATGGCCTTTAAAATTAAAGATACTAGAAAATGAAGTGAATTATTATTTTAAATTAGGTTTATTGAAAAAGTAATATATACATATGATTAAGTAAATCAAATGTTGCAAAGGAGTGTGAAAGAAAGACTCTCAGCCACTCCACACTTCCACTTACATAGTTGATCCTTCAGGCTGGCATGTTAGTTCACTTGGAAGAGTGTGGTGCTGGTTAGTATCAAGGTCAAAGGTTTGGATCCCTGTACGGGCCAGCCACCAAAAATATCCCCCAAAACTGCTGAACATAGTTCACCCTCATAACTTTTAACACTTTCTTATGTATTCTTCCAAAATATTCCATGCATATATAAGCAAATGCATGTATAGGTATATGTGATGAATTATCGAAGCTCCTGACTCATACAATAACACTTGGCTAGAGTTTTACAGGCCTCATAGCTTCAAATTTGCTTCAAACATTTTTGATGCCTAGAGTGTTGTCTAAGATCAATGTAATGTGCAAATTAATTTTCAAGGATAACCTGATAGATCATTGGTGGGCAGCAGTCACTGGAGTCTGCTCCCAGAGGCTTTCATTCCCTTCCCGGGAGAGGAAAGAGGCAGGTGGTGGGCTCTGTTCCACTCCCCCTCTGAAATCAAGAACCTTTCTATTGACATCTTGAAACTGCTATCCTATAGTTTGTTCACTTTAGTGTAGTAAAAATAAGGGTTTCTAAAAAAGGTCTAGATCATATAAGAAATATGTAGTGAATATGTTGAGAGAAAATGCATTCTTCACAGTTTTGCCAAGAGTTCTTTTTATTTGGCATTGAAATGTACACACAAAAAAGAAAGGCTTTAGTCTGTATATTAATCAAACTATTAAATGCTGTTCCAAACAGCCATAGTACAGTAATAAATGATATTCATGATCATGACTCTGAGCCACTGAAAAATTGTGAATCATCAAATATTGAATTCTTTTCAGCTCAATTTAGGATATTGTTTCAGAATAGTGCATTTCTCTATCCTGCCAGAAAACAGACTGTCTTATATATTAATAAAAGGAATGTTTTCAGTAAATTTGCCCTCCCTAATTTGTGAAAACATATGTTTAGTTGAGAAAACAATTTCCTTCTGAGCTGATGAAAACAATGACATTTATTTGTACACATCTTCAGAAAGTCTTCTTTCTATTGTCATTATGTTTCTTCCCCTATATGCCCAGTCTTAGGTTTCTAAAAATTTAATGAGAGAATTAAACTGGGTTCTCTTTAATCTGTTTACTTTTTCCTTTGTTTTTCTGTGTGATTATTTTCAGCAGCATTGACATTGATAAATGCTACATGTTTTTTGGTAAGTGCATTTTTATATATCACAGTAATGCCATAGAATGCAACTTAATTTCTTCTTGATGACTTGTGATTTAAAATGACTGTGTAGATACATGCAGGATTGATAACATCTAACAGTTATGCATTATTATTATGCATTTGAATATATTTATAATTAAGAAATTAGACCATTTATCTATCCTATCTGGTACTTGACATCAAACTTATAATATTTAAAATATTTAACATTTTAGATTATAGTTTATAGCTTTATGACTCTGTAATGTTCTGGAAATAGGAAGCAGTGTAGCTTATTCTCTATACTAGATGGTGGGAACTGAGATAAATACTTGTTTTAAAAATAGCAGTTGATTTTTATTCCATTATATGTAACATGTCAATGGGTTCTACTTTTTTCCATTTCTTTTTGATTCTACTTAAGTATGACTCTCCAGGCAAGGAAGAGTAGAAACTGTCACTTGGATTTCAGGGACATGGATTGTGTGGGATGAAGACAGAAATTGGGAATGAGGTGCTGGGACCTGCACCAGAACAGCTAAAGTAATGACTAGCTTCAATGTTGTTCATGTTTCATAATTTCATATCATGGCCAGTTTCACACTATCATTTTCACTATGGGGCTGGCGTGGTGGGTTTCTGAGCTGTAGCCTCAAAATTGCACCTTGAATACCAGTGATCCATATCAAAATTATAGCTCTCTTCAGAGGGGTAAGAGGAATGGAATTCACATTAAGTGCCACCTACTATGAGTAAGGTACTAACTAGGAGATTTCATACATTGCTTCATTTAATTCTCACGGCAAACCCTCTAAAGTAGGGAAGGGTGGCACAGAGAGCTACTGATAAAATATGGAGTCAGGATTCAAAGCCATGTATGCCTGACTCCAGAGGTTGTGCTCTTATGCTGGCTTTCAGATGTGGGAAGTCCACAGACCATGAACACTTTCTAGGTTAGAAGCAACCTGAACATATAAGACAGTGGCAGAAGAGTCTGAATTTCAGGCCTCAAGGCTGGTGGGGTAAATTATCCATTCTCTGCCTTTCCTCTCCCAAGTCAGAACATCTGGAGCTCAATGTCTCTAGAAAGTGATTGCAACCTCTCCTGTATTTGGCCATTTTGTTAGACTCATGCTGTATTTGAAATGGCAGAGCAGCTTGGCAGGTGTTCTCATGGTGTCAGTATATGGAACTCACACCTGTTTTTTTGCACCAGGCCCACTTCCTTCTTGCCCTGGTACACAGTGGAGTTTGTGAAGGGTTGTGTTCTCTTTTAGGGTGATACACAGAGGGAGCAGAAACCTGTGGCACGGGAATATATATTATTCTAAGGGAGTGAGAAAATAGGGAAGCTTCAATTGGAGCTTTGAAAACATTTTTTAGAGAGACAGTTATGAAGGGAAATTAAATGTGATTGAAAAATTACTTACAAATTTCAGGCACACTATGAGTTGTAAAGGCTTTTGTTAATTACCTGGAAATTAATCAGCATTTATAGACTTTTTTATCTGTACAATTAAGTGTTAAAAGTTCCAAATAGTCAACTTATGGATGAATTTGGAAAAACAGCCTGGTTGTATAGTGGAGCTGGCCAGCCTTTACTATAAGAGACTGTGAGGGTGCCCTGGTGGCATCAGGTGGGGTTCTCCTCCTGAGTTATGATTCAGCTGTATAAATAGTATTGAACCTCTTAGAAGAATTGGGCTTATTATCCCATCAACTTCAGTCAGAATACTTACTTTCTCTGAAATTGCCATAAAATGTGATCACATTTCACCTTAGAAGTGGTTGCTTCTCATTGTGGTGCCTTTCTGATGTGATTTCTTATAACACCTCTCAAGAGAATTGGGAATAAACTTTCAATAAAGAGCCTTGTTATACTTCGGTGAAAGGTTTTAGAAGTGTTTGTTGATTAGTGTTTGATCCTACCATTAGAATTTACACTATTTGTTTTCCTTTTTGGGAAATATATTAAGGTTAAAAAATATAAGTTAATTACAGTGTGATTGAGACTGGATAGTTGTTTTCACAACCTTTTCCTTTTACAATGGAGAAAACAAAAAATTGAATTTTCTATAGTAAAATGACAATTGAACATTTTATTGACAAATAACACCTCAGGCACAGCAGGGTGTTACGAAAAGACATCAGGAAACAGCTGACTTCATCTTGGTGCTACTGGACAAACAACCCATTACCTTCTAGATAATACCAGAGCAACTGATCAGGCAGTGGCCTGGGGAGTAGCTCAATGAAAGAGTTGCAGCAGTCTTCCCTACTTCCTCAGTCAGTTCTGTTCAGCTTTAATAACTGTGGATATTAAAAATAATTTCATGTTCAGGGGCAATGTCCAAGCTGAAATATACCTAACACTGTACACTTAAAAAAATTATCCAACTTAAAGTAACTAAACCTAAGTAAGAGGTAGGAGTAAAGTTACTTTTTGAGTTCCCTGTTGAGATCTCAGCATCAGTAAGTGAACCATTGGTTATAAGAAGGTGAGGGAGAATAACTTGATTGGACTTTCAATCTAAATCTAAGGTAATAAATCAATGAAACTTATTAAGGTGAAACCTGTCAGTACTACAAAATCTCATATTTTGACAAGTGGTGTGTTAATAATGTAAAAACGGTTTATTTGTAGTTTTGTTGTATCTTGTTCATCTCTGTATCCTAGATTCATCTCAGTAGCCCAATTCCTATAATAGGATAGCATAGACAGAGTTTCTTATAATTAATGATTACGCTAAACTGATAATAACTATTAGGACTAAACAGGCAACTTCTATATCAACAACATTGTCTTATTTTAAGTATTGGCCAAATATATTGTATATTTCAGCTAACATTTGATGGCAACAAAATCATAGTATGACAAAGTATTGAAATAATCCCTTGGATTTAAAATTTGATTTGATTTGTAATTTTATTTGTAACATCTTATTTGGATGTGTTTAAGAGTGATGCAATCTAGTTTATTTTCAACAGTGCTGTTTAAGCTCATTAATAATCAATCTAGCATTACTTTAAGAAAAGTAGGACTGTACATGGTAAGTAAAAAAGAACCATTATTTGTATTATTATTATTATCACTCAGGGAAGAAAAAAGGCAAATTAATTTTGAAAACAGTACAATCCATCCAAAACAAAGCAACATAAAAACTAAACTATTTTATTAAGTATGTTTAGTTTCCAAAATTTTAAAATTTGTATTCGTAAATGTATGAAAGTGTGTAGCTGTTATAGGCAAGGATATTGTGTTTTTCCTTAAATATACGACTTTGTATTCAAAAGTTTAAAATACCTCTGAGAGATAATATCTGCTTTGTTAATCTTTCAAGCGTCTTTTAAAAGATGCTAGATCTGTGTTAAAGACAGACTAAGCCCAGGCAGTATTTACAAAAGCAAACTTGTATTATTTGTATGGTATCATACAGATAATATCATAGTTAGAAATGGTGAGATTGTGACACTACTGAATATTTAGGAAATCAGAGAGACCTGAATTCAGAGCACCTTTTCTGTGAGACATTGAGGGAGATGAATGCACAAAGAAGGCAAAAAGAGACAAAAGAACATTTAGTGTTAGCTGGTACCAAAATTATAATGTGGACCTGTGGAAGGCTGGACCTGACTATGTTGTAGGCACTTTTCCCTAAGGCCCGAGTGACTTCAAACCAAATCAGGCTGAGTAGCCTGTGTTCTTAAAGCCCACACTCCTCCTCCTAGATCTGACAGTTGTCAATGAAGGTGGGCTCCTCAGGGGCACGCCCTCTAGGACCAGAGAACAAGGAGTCAGAGACATGGTCAGCGGGGTGGAAGGAAAGGGAAGAATGTGATTCTGCTTTGAGCCTCCCTTGACTCAGGCTGGATTGGGGTCTGACTCAGGAAAAGGGCAGTAATGTCAGAAGAGTGACCTGCCCTGCTCCCCGTTCCGGGTCAGCCCTGATTGTTGGGTTAAGGAGGAGAGAGAGAGGAGACCATGTTATGTGTACTCTGACCTCTCTCTCCTTTGAAAGCTTCACCTCCATAAAATAAAGCCTTGTCAATGTCCTTGAACTTGCAGTTTCTTATTCACTGATCATGACTAATTTTTGAAAGAGGAGGGGTCAGGGAATGGAGCCTTGTGCTTCTCCTAGAGGCTGACATACAAGGTGCAAAGTCATCTTCAGCTTTTGGTGAATTCCAGTTTTGAAATATTTTGGAATTATTGATTCCATACAATAATTAAATATCAAATGAGGGTACGTCAAAGAGTTTGTGGAAAAATAGAATTTAAAAATAATACGAATCTTTTCATGAACCTTTTGAAGTACTCTTGTGTATTTAGAAATGTTATTAATAATAAATAGCTTTCTTTTTATGTTTATTCTAATAGATAAAATACACAGTAACATCTTGAAGAGATTTTTCTATGGAGAAATTTTCTTTATAATAACAGCAAATGTTTATATAATTTGCACTATGAGTCTGGCATTGTTCTGAGCACTTCACATGTATTAAATCATTTAATCCTCACAGTAACCATATGAGATAAGTATTATAATTATCTCAATTTTTACAGATGGGGAGATGTTAAGTGACTTGTCTGAGGCCACATAGCCAGTAAATGCAGACCCAGGAAATGGGCCCAAATAATCTAGCTCCAGAGGTTGCTTTTAATCTTTATGCTATATATCTTCTTGAATAGTATTGTTTTAAACCTTAGCAGATTTTTTATTTTTACCTTAAACACTAAGTTCAGCTGACAAATCAAAAAGAGACGATTTTGAAAACAGTTTTGAGAAACTTTCTCAAGGATTATTTGAATGCCTTTTTTCTCAGTTTCACAGCCTTTCACATAAAAAAGCCATGACTTCTTATTAATATTATATTCTATTTTCCATTGAGAGGAGCAGGATTCCTGTTTGTATATTTTTACTCCATGACCAAAGTTAGCCTTTTTACCACGAAGCAAGAGTTTATGATCCAACTTTGGTATAATTTATATAAGTTAAGGATGGCCTGTTATTTATATAGTAACTTTACAGTGTGATAGTTTTGTCTCCCAGCATTAATAAATCAATAAGGAGTATTTGAGTTTCTAATCTAAGGAAGTAGCAATTTTTTTGTTATGTGGTAGTAGATATGACGCTGTATGACTGAGATTTCCTCCCGATTATTTTCAAGGTAGGTGTGGTGCCTCACACATAGGAGGAACTCAGTAAGTATTTGTTAAATTCTGTTAAACTGCAAGTCTGCTCACTTAATTCCTTTTTTGGGGGTAGAAATTCCAAAGTCAATATGTGGAAAGTTCAAATATATAATTATGTCATGAAATTAATATCCGTGTGGCTGCTTTATTGCGTTAAAGATAATGGTTCTGTTCTGCTGTTCAGAGGTATAGGACCATGGCCAAATGGTAACGAGAGGTTTGTCCTCACCACTTGGAGACTGGCCAGGGATTGATGGTGCAGTCAGCTCTCTTGTTGAGACACTTGTAGTCAGCATTAATTATCTATCTGCAGTTATATTAAATTATTGAGGGGATATAAGTTTTTGGCTTTTTCTTTCTCTCTCTCTTTTCTGTTGCAGCATTTGCACAATAAAGTATTTGGTCATATTCTCTTCAAGTGGATTTTTTTTGGCAAAATAAAAAAGCTTCTCCCAAACATGTGAAACTTAATTTTTTTCCTACTACCTTCTCATGTTCAATTAGTGTGGGATCAAGCTAGTTTTGTGATAAATGCAGTGGGGGATGTGTGTGTGTGTGTGTGTGTGTGTGTGTGTGTGTGTGTGTATACTTATGCTAGACACATTGAAAGTCAGAAGCCTCAATAGCAGGTAATCTTTTGATCTCCAGCTTTCTGGCCTACGGGTGGGATGATAGTCTTATCTCACTCCATGTGAGATGGGACCCTATTTATAAATGGACTGAGTAAATGGTTTAATGAATAACTCTTTACCTGGATCATTCTACCAGAAGTTGTACATTTTATAAATTTTTTTTTTCATGGCTTTTGGTTCTTCTGGAGAGCCTTTTAACTAAGGGACACCTCACACCTTAACACACTTAGCAGTGATTGCTGGACATACAGCTCTTTGATTCTAGAGATTCCTGGGAAGGATCAAGGAAGAATCGATCTGGGTCATTGGTGGGGATGCTTGGCATTAAAGATAAGCTTTGTCTACTTTGCTATTTTTTCTAGCTCTAGACCTAGGAAAGTCCAAGGAAAATTTTCATGGTTGTACCCTTAGCATGGCAGGTTCACCAGTACAGAGAAATGGCTTCTGACAAGCAAGTCATCACAGAAGTTGGTTTAAGAGGATGGACATAGTTGTGAGTGCTGGAATTAGCCACCCACCACAGCTTAAAACAAAAGGCTCTAAGTATTCACATATTCAGGGGCCCATGAACTGTTGCGTTCAGCCTTCCCCCTTACTACTGCTCTTGCCAACACCCCTTCCCCCAGGCTACAAAAGGGTAGGACTGAGAGGGAGAAGGTAGCCTTGGAGGCGGGTTATGGTTCCTGAAGAGAGCCTGTTCCTTGCACTTACCTCATTGTGGGGAAAGAGATCATGACCCTTTCTGAGGTTGAGAGAGAAAGGACTCAAGGGATGAATCTGAAGTGTAAAACTGGGAAGGGTATGGTGGTGGCATCCAACAGTCCCCCGTCTCCACCAAGTTTCCTATAAGTTGGGACTGATGCTCCTCTCTTCTTTGGGAGATTCTTGGTTACTAGACTCTCCGGCCCCTGATGCTGTCCTGGGTGTGGAGGAAGGGAACACTTCAGAAGATGGCCAGGCCTCTTGCAGGTTCCCCACTCAAAGAGGCCACTTGGATGAAGGGACTCTGGTAACAAAAGGCTAGGGCAGAGGCTGGTGAGGGATGGGAGAAAGAGGTCAGTGTCCACACCAGATCTCTAATACCAGGGTGATGATTGTGCAGGGAAGAAGGGCACTTTGGGGAACAACCTCACAGAGAGTCAGCATTTTGCTTGCCTCATGGAGAGAATTGATGGTCAGTTCAGTGTTAACTTGAGCAGAAGAAACCAACCCAGTGGTGCCTGTAACATCCCTATGGGGCCATCCTGTCAGGGGATCTTGGCCTCTTCTATTCCTCCTCCAGCCCAACTCCAGAAGGGAAGTGCAGGGGGGAAGAGGAGGGGGGAAGTGGGTGAGAGTTTACCTACCCCCAGCCCCAGCCACTACAACTTTCATTCTAGCTTGCCTTGGGGGCTGTGAAGTAGAAAAGAGGGCCTTGAACCAAACATGAGATCAAAGTTTAAAAATGAACAGGACTGAGTTTTTAAGGACTTGAAAAAACCATTTTAATAACAGAGAGACTGAAACATTATGGAATCTGAGTGAGCTGTCAGTAATAACTAGAGTATACAGGGGAAAAGGGGATCAGAGATGGGCAGTTAGGGGGAAAATAACACTTACTTGTTTATACTGCAACAACTTGAGACTGCTTAATTATCCAGTTGCACTATTATAGAATTGGAGATCTGGTTAGGAGCTTAGAGACCATTCTCTGATTCTGCCCCTTCATTTTACTAAGCATGGCTTTCTACCATCTCTCCCATTCTTCCAGGGAGCCATTAGAAGGAGAACATTTGTGATGATTAGACAATTGGATTAGAATTGTTTATGATACCATGGAGAGGTAATGGAGGTTTCCT
This sequence comes from Galeopterus variegatus, assembly GCF_000696425.1. Lineage (NCBI taxonomy): Eukaryota > Metazoa > Chordata > Mammalia > Dermoptera > Cynocephalidae > Galeopterus > Galeopterus variegatus. The sequence continues at coordinate 23,669 of NW_007730497.1, read as the reverse complement.
TCAAGCATTCATGTTATAGAATAATAATGGGCACTAACATTGTCAAGATCTTACACTATCTTCAATTCTTATAACAACCTGGCAAGACATAGCTATCATTATCATTCCCACCTTACAGATGAGAAGCGGAGGCTCCTAGAGGTAAGGAAATTTGCTCCAGGTCTCACAGCTATTAAGTATGTGTGTGAGAGGTAGGGTAGGGGGAAGGCAGATTTTTACTCCCCATTTTGTTTTATCCTTTTTTTTTTTTTTTTCCTTTTTCCGTGTCCGGCATCGGATCGCAACCCTCAGTGTCGCCCCCGCACCGGACCGGGACCGGCAACGGGATCGCAACCCTCGGCGTTGCTCCCGCGCCTCACTCAGCCAGTGAGCGGGAACCAGTCTGTATGTGGGATCCGAACCCTCGGGCGGGAGCGCCGCCGTGCTTCCCAAGCGGCGCACTATCCAGTGCGCCACCGGGCCGGCCCTGTTTTATCCTTTAAACCTACAATCCTGATACACCAAATTTCCAAAAACAAACAATGATTTTATAATCTATTGATCTGGCTGGAATGGAGCTGGGCAGAAAAAACAAAGTTAAGGTCTTGCAACCTTGCAATGTTATGCAATGAATGCAACCACCACTTATGGAGTTAGGTTAATATACGTTATTTCATTTAAGTTGGAAGTCAGATCTAAGAAACAACAATTGATCTGAGGTGATTGTTTTGACACAACTCCTAGATTGGGGATTTGGGTTTCTCTCTCTACAAAACCTATATGTCAGAAACCCTAAATATTAGTTTCCTATTGCTACTGTCACAAATTGCTGCAAACTTAGTGGCTTAAAACAACCCATTTATTATCTTCCAGGCCCAGAGTCATTATTGTGCTCCTGTATGCATTGTCAGTGTAATGGGGTTTCCAGCCTGTATGGAAATGTAAGATGTTAAGATAAGAATAAAGCCCCAAATTTCCACAGTGCTGCCTAAACCAAAGTGTAATTTCCACATAAAGCTCACATCATAGAGAATCAGTTGCTATCTGGTTTTTGGGTAATAAGACCAGCTTATGGAATGTTTTCTATTGTATAAAGCCTGTTAAAAGCCAGAAGATAAATACAGTACTCTCCACTGACACTGACACTGGAATCAACTAAAAAAGTAATGGACTTAGTAGCAGTAAATAAGATAAAAAAGTTGGAATAATAATTTTCAAATCTCTGGATGTTCCTATTAGATGTTTGTTTTTATAAAATGAAAACTCTGCACAGGATATTTTTGCTGTTCTGAATTTCGTCAAGAAAAATCTGGAGAAAGACAAACATTGATTTAAGTTTTTTAAACTCCTGTGCCTAATATCTTTTTTTTTTTTTTTTAAACCAAGAAGAGATAGAAAACCTGAACAGACCAATAACAATCAAGGAGATTGAAGCGGTAATTGGCAATCTTCCAACAAAGAAAAGTCTGGGTCCCAATGGTTTTACAGCTGAATTCTATCAAACTTTTAAAGAGGAGTTAATACCAATTCTCCACAAACTATTCAAAACAATTGAGACAGAAGCTACTCTCCCAAACTCATTCGAAGGCCAACATAACTCTGATACCAAAACCAGATAAAGACACAACAAAAAAAGAAAATTACAGGCCAATATCCTTGATGAACCTAGATGCAAAAATCCTCAACAAAATATTATCAATCAGAATACAGCAACATATTAAAAAAATTATACACTTTGATCAAGTGGGATTCATCCCAGGTATGGAAGGATGGTTCAACATATGAAAGTCAGTAAATGTGATGCATCACATCAACAAACTCAAGGACAAGGACCATATGATTATCTCAGTAGATGCTGAAAAAGCATTTGAGAAAATTCAGCGTCCCTTCATGATAAAGACTCTCAACAAATTAGGTATAGAAGGAAAATATCTCAACACAATAAAAGCCATTTATGACAAGCCCACTGCCAGTATCATTTTGAATGGGGAAAAACTGAAGGCCTTTCCCTTAAGAACAGGAACAAGACAAGGATGCCCATTCTCACCACTTTTATTTAACGTAGTACTGGAGGTACTAGCCAGAGCAATCAGGCAAGAGAAAGAAATAAAGGGAATCTAGATTGGAAAAGATGAAGTCAAATTTTCCTTATTTGCAGATGACATGATACTATATATAGAAAAACCTGGGCCGGCCCAGTGGTGCACTGGATAGTGCGCCGCTTGGGAAGCGCGGCAGCGCTCCCGCCCGAGGGTTCGGATCCCACATACAGACCGGCTCCCGCTCACTGGCTGAGCGAGGCGTGGGAGCAACACCGAGGTTTGCAATCCCGTTGCCGGTCCCTGGGTCTTCTTTAATTTCTTTCAGAAGTGATTTGTAGCCAGCTGAAGATAGATCTACCGTACGACCCAGCTATCCCACTCCTGGGAATATATCCAAAGGAATGGAAATCATCAAGTCGAAGGTATACTTGTTTCCCAATGTTCATTGCAGCACTCTTCACAATAGCCAAGAGCTGGAATCAGCCCAAATGTCCATCATCGGATGAGTGGATACGGAAAATGTGGTATATCTACACAATGTTTGTAGCTCTCATTGTAGAGGTTTTTCACCTCCTTGGTTAAATTGTCTTCTTTAATTTCTTTCAGAAGTGATTTGTAGCCAGCTGAAGATAGATCTACCGTACGACCCAGCTATCCCACTCCTGGGAATATATCCAAAGGAATGGAAATCATCAAGTCGAAGGTATACTTGTTTCCCAATGTTCATTGCAGCACTCTTCACAATAGCCAAGAGCTGGAATCAGCCCAAATGTCCATCATCGGATGAGTGGATACGGAAAATGTGGTATATCTACACAATGTTTGTAGCTCTCATTGTAGAGGTTTTTCACCTCCTTGGTTAAATTATTGTGTAGATATACCACATTTTCCGTATCCACTCATCCGATGATGGACATTTGGGCTGATTCCAGCTCTTGGCTATTGTGAAGAGTGCTGCAATGAACATTGGGAAACAAGTATACCTTCGACTTGATGATTTCCATTCCTTTGGATATATTCCCAGGAGTGGGATAGCTGGGTCGTACGGTAGATCTATCTTCAGCTGGCTACAAACCACTTCTGAAAGAAATTAAAGAAGACACAAAAAGATCAAAAGATATCCCATGCTCTTGGATTGGAAGAATTAACATTGTGAAAATGTCTATACTACCTACAATGATCTACAGATTCAATGCAATCCCCATCAAAATACCAATGACATTCTTCACAGAAATGAAAAAAAAAAACAATCTTACCCTTCATATGGAACAACAAAAGGCCCCAAATAGCTAAAGCAATCCTGAGCAAAAAAATAAATAAATAAATAAATAAAAATAAAGCTAGAGGCATAACACTGCATGACTTCAAATTATACTACAAGCTATTGCAACCAAAACCAGTGCATGGTACTTGTATAAAAATAGACATTCAGACCAGTGGAGTAGAATTGAGAACCCAGAAATCATCCCTCAGGCTTACAGCCATCTGATATTGGACAAAGGCAACAAAAATCTACACTGGGGAAAAGACTGCCTCTTCAACAAGTGGTGCTGGGAAAACTGGATATCCACATGCCAAAGAATGAAACTAGATATGCACCTCTTAGCACACTAAAATCAACTCAAAATGGATTAAAGACTTAACTATTAAAACCTGAAACTGTAATGGGCCGGCCCAGTAGCGCACTGCTACAGTGCGCCGGCGCTCCCGCCGAGGGTTCGGATCCCACATACAGACCGGTTCCTGCTCACTGGCTGAGCGAGATGCGGGCGCAGCGCCGAGGGTTGCGATCCCGTTGCCGGTCCCGGTCCGGTACGGGTGCGATACTGAGGGTTGCGATCCATTGCCAGACACGAAAAAAGACAAAAAGGGGAAAAAAAAAAAACCTGAAACTGTAACATAACTAAGGGAAAATATAGGTGAAACACTTCAGCAACTAGGTCTGGGCACAGACTTCATGAATATGAGCCTGAAAGCACAAGCAGTAAAAGAAAAAAATAAACAAATGCAGCTATATCAAACTAAAAAGTTTCTGCACAGCAAAGGAAATGATCAAAATAGTGAAATGACAACCTACAGAGTGGGAGAAAATTTTTGCTAACTATGCATCCAACCTGGAAGTTGCACATACCACTTCTGCTCATATCCCACTGGCCCAATAGTCTTAGTGCCATACCCAGCTGCAAAGAGGCTGAGAAATGTAGTCTGTACCTGGGTGGCCATGTTTTCAGCTAAAGATTAGGAGATTCTTATTAGTAAAATGATGAAGAGGAGACTGTAAGTTTTTGTTAAGGTTAAAAGAATTATTCATAGGATATATTCTTAGCTTGGAGAATGAGTCAAAGTGTTTTTTTGATATGAGGGAGTCAAGCATTACTCTGTTATGTTCTTGGGTACAAATGGTTGGATCTGTATAGGGTAATTGACTAGAATGCATATTCTACTAGGTCCTATTTCAGTACATGTATGTGCCAGTTAACTTCAAAATTAACTTCAAAAGACATGATGTCTTACAGACGTGGACTTCACTTTTTTACTTGTAAATGTATGCCATATGTGAGTCATAGAGAAACCCCAAACAAGAACAGTACAGAATGTCTTGAGTAACTACTGTGTGCCACACAGTTTGTGAAAGAATCTGTGGTGAACTACCATAGGAGAGCCTTAGGAGGTCATTTTCCAGTTAACCACACTAGGGCAGGAACCCCCCTATATGCAAGGAATTGGCCTCCAGTGAGCAGGGATCTCCCTGTCTCACAAGGAAGTCAATTCTATTTTCAGCCTGCTTTTGTTGTCTATATTGAGCCCAAATCAAGTTCTTCTCTGACACTTTTCCTAGTCAGTCCTATTTCTATCTTCAGGAAGCTATAAAGAGTAAGTTTAAGTTCTCACATGACAGTTCTTGACATGTTTGAAGGGAGTTATAATGGGTTTCTCCTCCCACGCTCCTACCACAATAATAATCCCTGACATTTATTGAGAGTTTACTATGTTCCAGATACTGTATGTATTCTCACTAGTCTTATGAATTATATGGACTCATATAATTCTCACTAGTCTTATGAAGTATGGACGCTTTACCCCATTTCATAGATGAGGAAATTGAGACACAGATGGTTTAAGTAACTTGCCCAGATTCACATGTTTCTGGATTGTCAGTGTTTCATGTAAAATGTTGCTCCTAGACCACAACGTTGGTTGCTATGCTAGATGCATGGTACTTCCATCTTTCTAGACCTTATATTTCTATGAATATAACCATGTGAAGAATCTTCCTTCTGGGAAAAAAATGCACATTGCACTGATAGCTGTTCAAGTTGTATTCAAGAGACTGTGCTTCTGAATTTGAGATGATATGATGTGTTGACCGAAGGCAGTCTTGATATGGCAGCTGGATTCAATTTAATATGATATTTAAAGTCATTGTATTTTTCTTAAATAGGGAGGTGATTGGTAAAAAAAATAGTTAAGGAAGGTTTTCTTAATAACTATGTGAAATAATGGAGATAAATTAGGGATTAGGAGAATGTCTGGAAGTTTCTAGAATTAGGTGCTAGATCCAAGAGGAGGATTTATATGACACTGCCATTAAAGGCCCTAGAATTTGACAACCAAATTGGAATCCTGATTCTCTATTAGCTGTGTGATACTGGGTGGTTTACTTATCTCTTTGACCATAGAACCCACCTCATGGAGTTGCTGGGAGGATTAAATGAGAAAATTCATGTAGAGTGCTCAGCTAAGTAGTTGGACATGGTAGAGAGTCAATAAATGTTGTTTTTATTTGGATATAGAAAAGATAAAATCTGAGACAAATTTTGAAGGAAGAATTTTGTCAGCACTTTTCAGAGATATGAAGGAATCAAGAAGTAAAAATAGTTCTTAAGATTTTGGTCATGGAGGGCTGTGAATAGAGTGGTATCTTTGATTAATGGAGCAAAACCTGTCTTTTGGCTGCCATGTATAACCTGGTTGTGATTCTGGTGGTCACTTTTCAGGTCTGATGGGGGAACTCCAGTATCTCTTCTTATGGTTTTTGTAGTCGTAGGAATTGATCATCATCAGTTTTTCTCTGATTCTTGCAGTGTTACAAAGAAAATGCCCAGGACCTTTGATTTGAGTTGATATAGTCAGTAATAATTAAAAAAAATAAAAGTCTTCCCATTTCTCCCAAAAAAGTTAACTATAAACCAACCAGTGGTTATTTGTTATTACCCTCTTTGCTCCTTCTCAACAAACAATTGTACAGATTTTACTAGAGGGTCAATTTTGTTCAAAGGTGGTTTCCAGTTCCCTCAAATTCTAGAGTAAAAGAATGAGTTACACTGAATATGAATTTAGTGTAGGTGCATTTAGTTCAGCAAATGATTTTAACATTCTTATGACATTTGATACTATGCTGGGTGCTCTGATTTGATCATTCTCTTGTCTAAAATTTCATTTTAATAAACAGTATATAATAATTTATTTTCTTGCTTCAAGTTCATTGAAATTTTAGAAAAGTCCCTGTAGTCCCCAGCCTGGTACTAACTCAGTCGTAAGGGACACCTAAAACTTAGTAAAGGCATCTATTAGAATAGTCTCCTGGTTAATTTAGCTGAACTGATTTCACCTTAAAGTTCAACTATGTTTTTAAATTTTGCTTTTTTATTGAACAGAAGTCCTCTTACAGCTAATGACTTCAGACTCATTTTTTCCCCCCTGGAATTATGCTCATTTTGGTAAAGTTTGTGGCTATATACAAATATGAATGAAAACCTAAGTATTAAAAAAATAATGTCTAACTCAGACTCAGGTTTTCAGCTTGTTTAAGATTCTGTTTTCCTTGTTAGATTGTAAAGTCCTTAAAAGCCAGAACTCTTTCAAACTGGCTTTGTGGTTCTTCCAAGGACAGAGTGTGATGTTCTGTAAAGACGGGGGCCTTAAATATCTGATCTTAAAATTAATTCTTAAAATTAAGGAAAGGAGTGAGCCATAAAATTGGCAGCTATTATTCAGTTTATTATGAGTAATAATGTGGTTAAAAGGGCAATGCTATTTTTTTCTGAATCAGAGGTGCCTCTTGGTCTTTTGTCGCACCTGCCAGGTTCTTGTGGATGAGGTGTAAGTCAGTGGGTGGAAGAGGATATAAAGGATGTAACATTTTCTGTCTCTTTCTTTATACCTATTGGATTTAAATACAGCTTTCTTTACAACATCATCTTGAAAAAATTGGAATTTTGGCTGAAATCCTGTGTAAACCAATCATGGATTCAATCTGAAAGGTTGTAATTAGAACTAGGAATAATGTATTGCTGCTGAATGCACTAGGTCCAATCCTAGCAACCCACAGTAAACTTAGTCAAGGAGTCAGTGTTCATGGAAGTTTTAAGGCTATTAATTCTTTCAGTAGAATACAGGGGCAGTATTCTCTTAGCGTATCAGCTATAACATTGATTTTGACAAGAACAAAGTAAATTAGAAACTATCCTATAAACACTGGGAAATTACAATGTCTTTTGTTTATTCTTTGTTAATCTCATCTAACCAACTCTGTGAAGAAAGAGACCACATTTTAGACTTTTCTTGCATCTTCTTCCATAGCTCCTATTAAGTGCTAGGCACATACTCGATTTATTTTTCCCCCCAAATTGAACTAGATAACTCATTCTCCCCCAACTTCCTTAAAGGAATCTTGGCCTGAGTTAATGTAAGCTACCACTGCTAGGTTCGTTTTACTTAATAAGGATGTAAATCTTTGGGGGACAGCTTGGGCAGGTAAGAGGACATAGACTAGAGAATTCGATCTGGGATCCTGGAATCTCATCTTTGCTACTTACTGTGTAATTATGAGCAAGTTTAAAAATTTTTCTAAACCTCAGTTTTTTCATTGGTAAAATGGAAATTTTAATTCCTGTTCCATAAGTTTTCTGTAAAGCTTGGAGGTGAAGAATGCAACATATCTCTCTATATTTTATATATATTTTAAGCTGTACCTAAAAAAAGAGGACTTGACAATCCATTTACTTAGCAGTCCCTCTAATATGGCTCATTGACTAGTAATGGAAAGTATATAATTCTATAAAATTTTTTTACAACAGGGTCTATATACTTTCCTAGCAGCTGTGGCCAGTATTTCCTCCCAGGTGGCTTCTCATTCAGCCTCCTAATAACAGTGTACTATTGTTATGGGAAGCAGTCCTACTGGCTGCCACTGTCTCAAACCACATATGACATATATGCAGTCAAATTACCCTTCGGTGATCTTAAGATGCCTTGCCCATAATAGCTTAAGGTAATGGTGTGTAAATATGGGCCATGTCTGGCATCTGTGCCCTGTCATCTAGCTGTACTTCTTCCTGTGAGATCCAATAAAAATGAAAACAATATTAACTCTTTAGGTAATTGTATATAAAGGAATTTCTTAGTTATGATAGCTTTTGACTCTTTCATTCAAATATTGAAAATTGAGTTGATATATAATTTTATATATGTCAGGACAAGGAAGAATGTGAGTCTTGTCTCCCATTATTCAATGTTACATATTCAGTCTTTAAATATATGCTTAATATCTCTGTTGTGGAGCCAAGGCCATTGAAATTTGACTCTACTAACAGCCTTTTTGGCAATGCTAGTCAATTTTTTTCATGCTATAATGCATTTGGCAAAGTATTTTAATGACTGATTTATTCATTCATCTGTTTATTGATGCTTTTAATATTTGTGACAAAACTGGGTTTTGCAGTATATATATTCAAAGGTGAGGCAGACATACCCTATACCTGATATATTAAAACTATAATCCCAGATAGAAAATAGGTACTGTAACAGAGGTATAGGGTGCTCAGATATGTTTTTTGAATGAATGAATGTACCCAGGCCTCCAAATCTGTTTGCTGGATATTTCCAAGTCCCTAGATTTTCCCTTCTGTGTTCTCCATCTCACAGTGAAGATCCCATTCTCCCAGGTGCCATTGCTAGTAATCTGTATGTTATCTTTGGTTCCTTCTTCTCTCTATCACATCCAATTTATCACCATGTTCTCTTTGTTCTATCTCCTGAATAGTTCTGTCTCCTATTGTAGTTCAGGCTACCTCCAAGCTTGGCCTCTGTCATCACAGCGTCTTCTTAACTGGTTGTTCTGCCTCTAACCACCTTCTTTTTTCTAATCAATTCCCCAGAATAGTAGTTAGAGTATTATTTCTAAAAGGAAAATCTAATGTGTCATTATCCTGCTTAAAGCTTTTTGATGACTTCTCATTGTGCTAGGAATAAAGCACAAATCCCCTTACATGGTTCAAGAGGCCCGGTGCAAAGAATGTGGACCCTGCTTACCTTTCCAGCTGCAACTCCTACCTCATCCTACCTCTCATATTCCATTTATGAGATGACACTATACATAAGGCATAGTGCTCTGCTCATAGCTGCTCAATATATGTTAGCTGTTTATATTTTTCTTGATGTGTTTTCTTGGAAAGTGGAAGAGCTGGAAAAAATGTTTTTAGGAGCATTAAAAAAAGGGAGGTTGGAAGGGAGAGAAGCTCAGAGTTGACAAGAGGATATAATATAATCTAGGTACTGGCAGCTAAGTAGCTATTATTACAGAGGTTAAAAATTATTAAATCCATTAAGCTTTTGAAAAACATTTTTGTTGGGTTGGCTTTGAAAAAAAAATTCAGTGTAGCACTAAAAAAGGACTCTGTTGTATCTTAGGTTTATTGTTTCCTGAGATTATGATCAGTTTAGAAAAGTTGCCAGATATTTGCTCTTCGAGATTTACATTGTTTTCCAAAGTCCCCCAAATAGTCATGGCACTGTTGTTAAGTATTTAGTTGGCTACAGAATTTCCTTAAATTGTGATTTTTAGTCAATGGAAAAAGATGACTCACAGGGAATGTAACTGTTTTCTGTTTTAGCTTACTGATTTTTATCTTTACTTGGTCAAAAGCCTGTGTTTCTATTACTCACATATTAGCAAATATGTTTTTTATAAGGGAGGAAATAAAATTTAATTTTGCTTTTTGTGTCTAGCATGACAAATATTATTCATAAGTTGAGGTTGAATCATTTAGGTCATGCTTTAGAGATGAATACAAATAAGTTTGTTGCTACTGTTTTTCTCTTGTTATAATTTGTGTTGGAAGATTCATTTTTATTAGTTTGGGGTACATAGATCTTCTGGAAATATTAGTATTTCACCGATGTTCATATTAACTGTGCTTTAATTAGTGAAACTATTTGCAAGAGATCGGTTAATTCATCTGATAACTGTTGTCAAATTGTTTTGGAATAGTATAAATAGATGACTTTCTTATACTGTTGAGATGGTTTGATGATCAGAACTACTTTTGATTTCAAAACTTAAGTTTCTTTTCACTGACAGTAAAAAGCACAAAACACTTTATTTGATGCTTTTGTGCTTTTTAATTGGATTCAAAGTTTTAATTTTTTTCTAATTCGACATATATGTTTGATTAAGTACAAATTGTTATTTAACATAGGAGTTAAAAATTCTTATGCTTGGATGATTATAATCTAACAATCAAGCACAGATTTTGAAAAAATTTTCACTAATGCTAATTTGGAAGTTAAATATAAATCTTTTAAAACTTGTGGCTTTGCAACATCAAGGGAAGCTTTGTAAAAGCATCCACATGGTGATGTGAATGCATTTGTATGGATATAGAATTGATTGTTCTGATCAATTTAATAATTATATGCATAAATCCATAATCGCATATTCTAATCACTGCCATTTGAGTAAAAGCAAATACTAAAAGCTGTTGTGTCCCCTAGGAAACATATCAAGAACAGATGGAAACAGAGTGTCTTTAACTGTCCTAAAACAATTCCATAAATGTTTACCACTTTCTTTTAAAAGTTGGGAATCCTACTGAATCCATTACAGTTCTTCACATGGCTGCCAGCGGATTGGGTAATTATATGCCATATAGCACAAAGCATGATTTATGATACTATTGTTGTGATGTGCTTACTAAATAGAAGAATGAAAAATAGTAAGAGTGCTATAGCTGGTGTTGCCAGATAAAATACAGGGCACACAGTTAAAATATCATTTCAGAAAAACAATACATAATTTTTTAGTATAAGTTTGTCTGTGCAAGAATTATTCATTGTTTATCTAAAATTCAACTTTAACTGGGCTTCCTGTGTTTTATTCATTATATCTGGCAACCATAGCTGTAGGTGATGGGGTAGAATACAGGTAACAGTAAAGGAATGGTTTTTTTTGGTGGGACAGAATTTTTCCTTAAAGTTTCTCCAGAATCAAATAAAGAATATGTTGGTCACCCCGCTGGTAAGTCATATCTGGAGCAGGGATTTGAACCTAGAGAATGATCCTCAAGAACCATGCTCTATCACAACCTCTTACATACTGGTGTTTGTATTAGTGAAATTAAAGTAATTCTGATATTCCACATTATTTCATTATGTATTACATTGAAGTGTTGCATCATTAAAAATCACTGAAATAATCTTTTATTTTACATTAAGAAATTAACTTGGTTAATAAATTTTTTCTTCTCTAAAGTAAGTGATTTTTGACTTGAGAATTAAAAAAAATGTAGATTTTTTTGTTGTACTATTTTAAGTAGTGTTCATTAGTTTAGCCAAATGTTTTTGTTTGCTGCATGATTAACAGTGATTGCTTTTAATTTTCTTGTTCACACCAAATTACGGTGTTTATGCCATGCAACTGGGAAGCAGTCATGGTTTGGAGCTGCACACAACTCTGTTTGTTTCTTTAGATGGCTGGCCTCTGTCTCTTCTGCTATAGCCATCAATCATCCAGTGCTCTTTGCATGCTATGGGACATGTTATTTCCCATGAGTGGCAGTGGTTACCTTTTATGACTTAGCCCACATTAATAATTACGCAGGCATTATATATGAGATCTGACAATAATTCATGGTCTGCATTCATTCATTCATAAATATAAATGCATAAAAATCTAACACCCACAAAAAGCTTAAAACTGGAGCCTCTTAAATATAAAGATTAAAAACATTGCAAGCTCCATTATTTAAATTTATGCTCTTAAGAATGGTTGAAATGACTTAGCTTCATTTTTTAAAACATATTTCCATCTTTTCTGCTCTAATGGAATGTTTCCTCACAGGGATACCCAATAGTAATACCAATTTAGAACATTCAAGAGTAAAGAAGGAACACTTTGATTAAATAATGGAAAAATAGGCTAACTATTTAGAAATATGCTAAAGGCTTTATTTATTTATTTATTTATTTAATTAAACATACTGATGTTGGACTATAGCAGTAAATGAAGGTCTTTCAGAGTTTTTTTTTTTTTTTTTGTCTTTTTTCCGTGTCCGGCAACGGATCGCAACCCTCAGTGTTGCCCCCGTACCGGACCGGGGACCGGCAACGGGATTGCAAGCCTCGGTGTTGCTCCCGCGCCGCGCTCAGCCAGTGAGCGGGAGCCGGTCCATATGTGGGATCCGAACCCTCGGACGGGAGCGCCGCCGCGCTTCCCAAGCGGAGCACTATCCAGTGCGCCACCGGGCCGGCCCCAGAGTTTTGTTCTTTAATCTACATTTTTTATTAAAAAAACCCCCAAACACTCTTGTTTATTACAGCACTATTCACAATAGCCAAGATATGGAATTAACATAGGTGTTGGTTGACAGATGAATAGAGATAGAGTTTGGATGTGTTGTCCCCCAAAGCTCATGTCAAAATCTGATCCCCAACTTGGCAATACTGGGAGTGGTTCGGGTTATGGAGGGGGATCCCTCATGATTAGATAAATGCCCTCAGAAGCGTGTACTGAATGAGTTTTTCACCCTATTAGTTCCTGTGAGAGTTGGTTGTTTAAAGGACCCTGGCACCTCCCCTCTCTCTCTCTTGCTTCTTCTCTCCACGTGATCTGCTTGTACCCGAGGGTTGGCCTGCCATTTTCTGCCATGAGTAGAAGCAGCTTGAGGCCCATGCCAGATTCAACTGTCCAGAATTGTAAGCCAAATAAACCTCTGTTCTTTATAAATTACCCAGTTTCAGGTATTATGAACAACACAAAAACAGACTAATACAAATGGTTAAAGAAAATGTGGTATACTGATGGGTATATACCCAAAGGAATGAAAATCATCAGGTTGAAGGGAAACATATATTGTCATGTTTATCACAGCTCTATTTACAATAGCCAAGAGTTGGAACCAACCTAAATGTCCACTGATGGACAACTGGGTGAGGAAAATGTAATATATATGCACAATAGACTACTACTCAGCCATGGAAAAGAGTGAAATCCTGCCATTGTGGCAACATGGATGAGCCTGGAAGACATTATGTTAAGTAAAATAAGTCAGGCACAGAAAGATAAATACCACATGATCTCACTTATGTGTGGGAGCTAAAAAAAAAAAAAGGTTGAACTTTTATTTTTTATTTTTTTTCCTTTAAATTTTTATTTTGTCAATATACAATGTGGTGGATTATTATGGCCCGTCACCGAAACCTCCCTCCCTCTTCCCTCTCCCCCCTCCAACCCAGGAATGTCCTTTCTGTTTGCTTGTTGTAACAACTTTGAAGAAAATTGTAGTTGTTATATCTTCTTCATCCCCCCCCCCGTTGTGTGTGTG